>NW_007144286.1:0-5864 GCF_000164805.1 Carlito syrichta
AAATAGTAGGTGTGTGCTCCCAGGCTCAGCTTTTTTTTTTATTTTGATATATGTAGAGATAAGGTATCACTAAGTTCCCAGGCTGGTCTCAAACTTCTGGACTCAGGCAATCCTCTTGCTTCAGCCTCCCAAAGTGCTGGGATTACAGACTTGAGGCACTGTGTTCGGCCTACAATATATTTATCTAACTTATTTTATACTTACATTTATTTTCTCTCATAGTAAAAATTTTGGCTCCAAAAGAAAGTCATTTTTTAACTTATTCACTTTGTTCAACTATAAATCAACTAATGTCAATGCAATAAATTTAAATTTTTTCCTCAAACATATTTCTCTAAATTATTAAACAGAAAAATATAAAATGCTCTGCATTCACTTAGATACATAGATTTTTAAATCAACCTAGAGAGATAGTTTTATTAGTTTCAACTTTTAGGAGTGTTTTTGTGGGGTAAATGCTGAACAGGTGTCCTGCTCCCCATTCCCAGCTGATAACTGTCTTCCAACTGGAAGGATGGGCCCTGGCCAAGGTCACATGTGTCCAGTCCAAATGTCCTTGAAGATATGCATACCTGCGAACTCAAGACAATTTCTGAGGGAAAAATCTTTGTTTCTTCTCCTTGGCTTGAATGTTTCCTCCTTTCCGCATGCTGGGGGTGCATAATCTCTCTATATACCTATTGGGATGTGAAAAACTTTACACCAACCAACTGCCATCAATTTCCTCCTGTAAGTAATAGTAAACCTAGCCCTCTACTGACCTGTCCCCTGAATGATTTTGTCAGAATAGGTAAACATTAGACAAGTGCCGTGTCTGATCTGAGGCTGCTGCGATACAATTTTAATTTCTGATTTAAATTCACTTGTTTTGATTATGCAAGATTCTTAAAAGGGCACAGATTAGAAACTGTATTGTAAGTTATTTAAGTAAAGGTTCCCCTAATTCCTATCTCTTTTATTTTGATTTTCTAACTTATAGATAACTGAAAAAATTACAGCACTATCCCATGTTATGTTTTTCCACATATATCATAGAAATCACATCCTATTGCTGCATAAAGATCATAGTCATTATTTTTTTATAATTGTGGTGTGTCCCCTGATATTATATAAAATATTTAATTTTTCAGTCTCCTATTGAATGACAGCAAGTTGTTTTCTTTCATTTGCCATTAAAAAATAATACCTCAGAGTCATTTAATATTGTTGCGAGTCTATCTTTGTGCTAGATTTCTAGTGAGATCAGAGGACTGATTCACTATGTAATTTTGCTGATGTTGCCAATCTGCAAAAACAACTCCATACCAGTAATATATATTCTTTCAACCTCACCAGAAATGTGTGACAATAACCGTTTTCTCGATAGCTTCCTTAGCTAGATATTTTGTCATGATTTTAGAATTTTGTCATTCTGAGGAGATAAAAATATCAATTTATCTTTCTCTTATTTTAAGTCAGGAAGAACAAGTTTTTCATACATTCAAGAGGTGTGTGTGTGTGTGTGTGTTTTCCTGTGAATGTCTGCTTTGTATTAGCCTATTGTGTTAGTTGTTGATTTTTTTATTCCTTGATATTTAAGAACACTTTGTAGATAAGGATTTAAATAGTTTGTCATGCAAATTGAAAATATTATTTCCCAGTGTGCAGTGTGATTTTGACTTAGCTTATGGTGTTTTCCTTTTCTTTTTTTCCTCTCCAATATTCACCTCCCTACTTCACGTATAATTTCATTTTGTTTGCACATTTAGTTCTCTAATCAATCTGGAATTTATCCTGGACTGAAAAAGAGGAAATAATCCAACTTATATTTTATCAAACAGCTAGCCAGTTGGTCCCATATCATTTATGGTCTTTTCTTTAAATAAATGGCTAAAGTATGGTGTTCTGTTTATTTTAGGCATATATCACAGGGATGTGTTTACCAAATATTATATCCTTAAGGACACTTAAGAGAAAACATAGTCAGTAAAGAAATAATATTTTTTGAAGAATTATTTTAGATATTAGCATTTTGTTGGATTTTACAATCTCTCAAAACTCAGAGAATATTTTTATTATTTGCTTTTATCACATTTTAAATTTAGTTTATTGTCTTTCTTTAATGTTACATAATTTTCATTAAAATTTATTGATTATAATAGTAATATTGGCATCAAATATCTTAAGACAAAAAACTGATACATAGCATTAAAAATTAGCTAATATGTCAAATGCTGAGCATTATATGGGCTTGAACCAACATTTCTGATAGGAACAATAGAAAGTACCTGTTAAACCAAGTCATATTTTAAGAAGAGATTATTGGCTGGGCTCGGTGGCTCAGCCTGTAAGCCCGCGCCTTTGGGAGGCTGAGGTGAGTGGATTGTCTGAGCCCACAGGTTCGAGACCCGCCTGGGCAGCGAGATCTCATCTCTACAATAAATCAAAAAATCAGCTGGGCGTGGTAGTGCACGCCTGTAGTTCCAGCTACTCAAAAGGCTGAGGTGGAAGGATTGCCGGAGCCCAGCAGGTCGAGGCTGCGGTGGCCAGGAGCAGCCACTGCCCTCTCAGTCTGGGTGACAGAGTGAGACTCCAACTCAAAAAAAAAAAAAAAAAAGAGATTATTTAAGTGACTTCTACTGCATGTAGATCCTAGAGATCTGAAAAGTTGCAAATTTGATTTGGAAATAAATGAACTTCTATGTAATAATGAAAAATACTAATATTACTTGCTGCACAAGTCTTGAAAAAACATTTTATTTTGATCTATGAATCAATCAATTAATCAATCAAGTACAAGGGGTTCATTTTCAAGAACTATATTTTAGAAGAAGTTTTAGAATATTTATAAAATATCTGCCATAAAAACCTAAATTAAAAAAGAATATGTATAAGCATTAAGAAAGAATTTTCTCTAGATTTATATTAATATAATCTTCAACGTTTTATAGGCATTGAGATTCTTATTGATCTCCTTTGTAAAATAAATTGAGCTTATTAGAACAAGCAGATCTGTGCTAATTTTTATATCTAATTAATCTTTAGGTTTTTGCTTATGTTGATAGATGAAATATTCAAATATATCATTATTCCAGACTATTATTTTAATCCAAACTTAATGTGATGACATTTTACTGGTTCTACCTCCTCTTCCAATCACACCCTTTTCTATCTTGGCCAGCTTTACTTTTCTACTCAACACACAAGATTACATTGATCATCTCCTCTCTAACCTTTCTGCATTGTCTATTTGTGGATGATATATTTGACTACCATTTTCAGTATTTTTACAGATTATTGTGACAATTTAAGTCTTACTTGTCTATTAAAATAGTAGTCTTTTAAAGGAGAGATTATAAGAAAATTTCTATTGGAACCAACATACTAATTTAAGTTTAAAGTGGCATAAAATGTAGAGTATAAATATTTATAAATTGATTGTTTCCTTAGTTATAGTTTTATAATAACCAAAATTGTAAAACCAAACAGAATCTATTGATTTATAATAAGTATTAGTGTTCTTTTTTGTATTCTGAGACAAATATTTAATACAAAGATTAATCTTAGAGTGACTGAAACAACTGTCTTTTAAAAAAATAGTAAAATTTATGTTTTATGCATAGTTTGAGTAAAATATGTTGTATATGCTTTGGCTGACATTATTATATTATGAAAATTTATGGTTTCGTGAATTGCATCCTGTATATTGAGTGTAGAGCTAGATTTTGTTTTCTTTAATAATTTTTGATGTTTTTAATGATATTTAGTATTTTATGAAAAAACATCCCAACCATCATGAAATGAAGATTGATATTTTCCAGGAATTCTTTTCAGTTACAAATAAAACTATAGCAATGGAAATAAGAACTTTTATATATTGCTATTTACAAACTGCTTACAATAGTTTTCATACTTTTCAAAGAATATATTTTTACTCAAAATGTGCAATTAAAGTCAAAGAAGCTGTTACATGCAATGAATGATCTATGTAGAAACAAAATTACTGGAACATATGAATAATAACTGTCAAGTCTGAGTTTATTTTCTTTTTCATATAGCCTATACACAAAAAGATACAGAAGAAAACTTTTTGCAATATTTAGTATTCAAAACTAGTATTTAGTGTCACAAATTCAAGGAGATGTGTTAATATTCCATCAACTCAGCTTACACAGATTAATTTCTCATACCTAGTTTCTATTTTATTAAGTGTAACTATATATTTAGTTATTACAAGACTAATAACTAAAAATATTTCCTTTAATTATGGGTTAAGTACACATTTGCTACACAGCCTAAACCATCATGTCTTTGGTAGTAAATTGAATAGCTGTTGACACTTTTTTTTTTTTTTGCAATACTTGGAATTCTTTATTAAACTTAAAAAAAGTTTTTTAAGTCAAATAGCCATATATTACGTATTAGATGCATATGTATTCATGAGACTCAGGAAATAATACAGCAAACAAACGTGTGTTGGCAACAGCGGTGTTATGAGGATGGATTTGCATTTTCACAATGTTTAAAATATCGCTTGCTAATTTGATGCATCTATGGAAAGAACGCTAATCCTTTTAGAACACTAAGATGATCAAGTTTTTTGATAGATAACTTCTTATTTATTTATGTTTTCTTAACACTGATAGAATTCATGTGTCTTCCTAAGATGCCTAACTCACAATTCTGCCACACTAGGAAAAATTACTGAGTCACACCTAAGCATTAAAGATCACAGCACATGAGTTCACTAGGAAATGACACTCAGTGCGCTATATGAGATGAAAATAAATTGAAGGTAAGCCTCAATCAGGAAAAGATGTAGCAAAGTATAACATAAAATTGAAACCTATGTTTTCCACAGGAGTTTCAGTCTCACCTACTGGAAATGTGTTTGATCTCATAGGAGAACAACGGTTGTGATGCTCATATTCCATTTGGTATTTCTCCTTTCCTACCCTAAATTCTCATCCTAAATAACAACCTCAACAAGACAGGTGCTAAACCCTCTGGAAGTTGGCAGTGAGGTGGCAAGAGACAGACAGGTTTAGGGCTAGGAAAAGCACTGATCACCAGATGAAAGGCAGCCTTGTCTGGGAGGATTTTGTTCAACAGGTAATCATGTATAGTTTGCTTTGCTCTGTGAAATAATTATGAAATGCTCACTAAAATTTCCATAACTTTGCAATTTTTTAGAGAAAATAAATGCATGCATTTCATATAAAAATGTTAAATATGACTTTCACCTTATGTGAGTTTATACCACTGCTCCAGACTACTAAATAAAAATGCTAAGTATTCATATAAATTGAAAGGTGATAATACAAGAAGGTTAATCAACTCAAGTTTGAACCAAAAAATATTAATGCACATTAAAAATAAAATTGCATATAAGGGGCTTTATTTATACAGTAAAACCTTGCCATCATTGACTTGTGAAGAAAGAAGCTAGAAAAAGAGATTGAGTACCCACTCTATGTCAAGTACTGTTCCTGGCATTTTATTTGCTTGCTTTATTTGATTTCATAATGATCTTGATAAAAAATTATTTTTTTAATTTTATCCAGGTGAGAAATATTAACTCATGAAACTAAAATTCTGAACTTCATATTACTTCATTATACCACTTTACACCTCTACTTTTTATGTGCAATAGCTGAAGGTTATGTACAAAAGTATAACAATAGCAGATAAGATATGATGATAGATTTAGCCTTGTTTTTATTCACATGTTCTTTATTAAATTCCAATCCATAGGCCTGATATTAAACAAATTCTTTCTGGAAATCAACTTTTTTTAAAAAATGTCGCTTGACATTGATACACAATGCAGATTTAGACAAAGTATAAAAAATATTCCTGCACCTTTTAAAAAAATAAAGCAATAA
>NW_007144287.1:0-12052 GCF_000164805.1 Carlito syrichta
CCAGTTTTTCTCAGCACCATTTACTGAATAGGTTCTCCTCTCCCCAGTCGGTAGATGGTGGAGGCCTTGCCGAAGATGAGTTGGTTGAGAAATTGAGGTTTTGCTTCTGGAATCTCAATCCTGTTCCATTGGTCTATATGCCTGTTCCTGTACCAATACCAAGCTGTTTTGATTATTGTAGCTTTATAGTAAAGTTTGAAGACTGGTAATGTGATACCACCTGCTGTGGTTTTTTGGCTGAGGATTGTTCTGGCTATTCTTGGTCATTTGTGTTTCCATATGAATTCCTGTGTTGTTTTTCTCTAGGTCTGAGAAGACTGTTGCCGGTAATGTGATGGGTATTGCATTACATCTGTAGATTTTCTTAGGTAAGATGGACATCTTCACAATGTTGATTCTTCCAATCCATGAGCATGGGATATGTCTCGACTTGTTTGTGTCATCTTAGATTTCTTTGAGTAGTGTTTTGTAGTTTTCATTGTAAAGGTCTTTCACATTTCTGGTTAGTAAGATGCCAAGGTATTTCATTTTTTTTGTGACTATTGCGAATTGAATCATGGTTTTTATTTGGGTTTCTGTTTGTTTATTATTGGTGTAAAGAAATGCGATTGTCTTTACACATTTATTTTATATCCTGAGACTTTGCCAAAATTCTTTATCAGATAGGTGTTTGACAGATTCTCTTGGGTTTTCATGGTACACAATCATGTCATCTGCAAAGAAAGATAGCTTGACTTCCTCTTTTCCTATTTGGATACCCCTGATTGCCTTCTCTTCTCTGATTGCTCTAGCTAGGACTTCTGATACTATATTGAACAGGAGGGGTGAGAATGGGCATCCTAGTCTTGTTCCAATTTTCTAGGGAAATTGTTCCAGTTTTTGTCTGTTTAGGAGTATGCTGGCTGTGGGTTTCTCATAGGTGGCTTTTACTATTTTGAGGTATGTTCGCCGTATGCCTATATGTTCGAGGGTTTTATCATGAATGGGTGTGGGTTTCATCAAAAACTTTTTCTGCATCTAATGATATAATCATATGGTTTTTGTTTTGACATCTGTTGATGTATTTAGTTACATTTATGGTTTTACGAATGTTGAACCAGACTTGCGTCCCTGGGATGAAGCCTACTTGGTCATGATGGATGATATTTGTGATGTGTTGTTGAATCCGGTTTGCTAGGATCTTGTTCAGAATTTTAACATCTATGTTCATCAAAGATATTGGCTTATAGTTCTCTTTTTTGTTGGGTGTTCATCTGGCTTGGGTATCAATGTGATGTTAGCTTCATAAAATGATTTGAGGAGAGTTCCATCTTTCTCAATCCCCTGGAATACCTTCAGTAGGATTGGTATAAACTCCTCCTTAAATGTCTTGTAGACTTCTGCTGGAAAGTCATCTGGTCCAGGGCTTTTTTTTTTTTTTTTTTTGTATGTCGTCTTCTTATTACACAGTCAATTTCCTTGATTGTAATGGTCTATTTAGAGTCTCAATTTCTTCTCGTTTCAACCTAGGCAGGTTGTTTGATGACAGAACATCCTCCATTTCTGAAAGGTTTTCAAGTTTGTTTCTATACAAGTGTACATAGTAGTCTCTAATGATCTTTTGTATTTCTTCAGGATCAGATGTGACTTCATCTTTTGTGTTTCTAATTGTGTTTATTTGGGTTTTTCTCTCTCTTTTTTGGTCAGTCTAGCTAGGGGAACATTGATCTTGTTTATCATCTCAAAGAACCAGTTTTTTGTTTTAATGATTTTTTTTGGATTATCTTTTTGTCTTCTATGTCCTGGATTTAGGCTTTTATTTTGGTGATCTGGATTCTTCTGCTGAAATTAGGGTATTTGTGGTCTTGTTTTCCAGCTTCCTTAGATGGCTTCTTAGGCTGTTAATTTGTGATCCTTCTATTTTCTTAATGTACATTTGGAGGGATATAAATTCTCCTCTTATTACAGTTTTCATGGTGTCCCAGAGATTTTGGTAAGATGTTTCTCCATTTTCATTTGTTTTCAGGTGTCTTTTAATCTCTGTTTTGATTTCATCATTGACCCAGGTGTTGTTTAGCATCATGTTGTTTAATGTCCACAGCTTTGTGGGTTTTGTGGGAACCTTGTTGTTGTTAATGCTTATTTTTATTCCATTGTGGTCTGAGAAGGTCCATGGTAAAACTTCAGTCCTTTAAATTTGCTTATGCTTGATTTATATCCAAGTATGTGGTCAATCTTAGAGTACGTTCCATGCGGTGATGAGTAGAATGTGTATTCTGTGGTCTTTGGATGGAGGGTTCTGTAAGTATCAATTAAGTCCATTTGATCAAGAGTCACATTGAGGTTTCAGATCTCATTGCTAATTTTTTGATGATCTGTCTAGGGTTGTGAGTGGGGTATTAAAGTCCCCAGCTATGATGGTTTTGGAGCCGATGTCTTTTTTTTTAGTTTTCCTAGGAGCTACCTTATGAAAGTCAGTGCTCCTATGTTCAGTGCATATATGTTTAGGATGGTTATTTCTTGTTGATGGATTGAACCTTTTATCATTATCTAGTGGCCTTCTGTATCTTTTTAAATTTTTGATAGCTTATAGGGTATTTTGTCTGAGATTAGGATCATGACTCCTCACTGCTTTTGTGTTTCATTCACCTCAAAATGTGTTTCCCATCCTCTTACTTTGAGTCTGTGAGTGTCCTTTCTATTGAGGTGAATGTCTTGAAGGCAATAAATTGTTGCCTGGCGATATTTTATCCATTTTGCCATTCTATGTCTTTTCAGTGGTGCATTTAGTCTGTTCACATTCAAACTCCTTATTGAAATGTGTGAGTTGATCCCTATCATAATGTTCTTACAGAGTTGTTGTTCTTCCTGTTTGTGTGTCGTCTTTCTTTTTGTTTTAGAGTTGGATCATGTGTGTTTTTAATCTTTTGCCTCTACTCTTGTGAATAACGTTGTTGTTCTTTTCTCCTTTTCTTCTGTATTCAATACTTTCTTAAGTGTTTCTTGTAGAGGTGGTCTAGTGGCAGTGTAGGTTCTTAGGGATTGGATATCTGGGAAAGATTTCAATTCTCCCTCACTGATGAAGCGTAGCTTGGCTGGGTAGGTTATTCTCAGTTGAAGTTGTTTATCTTTTTAGAACTTTGAAGATAGGGCTCCATGCTCTCCTAGCCTGGAGGGTTTCTGTAGATAAATCTGCTGCTATTCTATTTGGTCTTCCCTGGTAGGTAGTCTGACCTTTTTCTCTTTCAGCCTTTAGGATTTTTTTCTTTTATACCTACTTTGTTTAGGTAAATTATTATGTGTTAGGGAGTTGGTATTCTCATTTTTTATTTTCAGGCATTCTCTGAATCTCTTGTGTTTGAATTTTTTCATTATTGATGAGATGAGGGAAGATTTCTTGAATGATTTCATGAAATGTTTGTTCCAGTGTGGGCTCTGTTTCTCTCTCTGCCTCAGGAATGTCAATTACTCTTAGGTTCAGTCTCTTGAAGTGATCATTCATCACTTGAAGGTTTTGTTGTCTTTTTGAGCTTCTTTTCTATGCTTTTGACAGTTTGGGTTAGTTCTGTGTTTTGGTCTTCGAGCTCTGAGATTCTTTCTTCTGCTTGGCTAATTCTGCTTTCCATGCTTATTAGTTTGTTATTTATTTCCATCACAGTATTCTTTACTGCTGTTTTTGACATCAGCTCCTTCCTATTTTCCTCTTGTCACTCCTAAATGTTTTAATTCTCTCTATTAATGTCTTTTTTTTTATTTGGAGTCTCACTCTGTTGCCCAAACTGGAGTGCAGTGGCCACTCCTGGCCATCACAGCCTCGACCTGCTGGGCTCCAGAGATCCTTCCACCTCAGCCTTCTGAGTAGCCGGAACTACAGGCATGGACTACCATGTCCGATTAATTTTTTTATTTTATTTTTTGTAGAGACGAGGTCTCGCCATGTTGCCCAGGTGGGTCTCGAACCTGTGGGCTCAGGCAAGCCCCTCACTGTCCTCCCAAATTGCTGGGATTACAAGCTGAGCTACTGAGCACAGCCTCTATTATGTCTTGATATCTGGGTTTGTTGCATGTGACCACTCATTCTGGGGGCTTTTCATTGTTTGTGTTCTGGAGTCTTTTTCCTCAGTGTCTGATCTCCCAGGGGTCTGTGTGAAACCTATACTCTTCTTTTGGTTTTTCTTCATTTGTGTGGTTTTTTTCCCTCCCTACTTTTTCCTTTCACTCCACATCAGTGTCTTCTTTAATTCTGTTATTCAGGGGTAGAGGGATTGCTTTTACTTCTGTTTGTTCAATTTCCTATTCTTATGTATGTCCTCTTACTTTGTTCAATTCTGGAGTTGCACTGTAGGTTGGGGTGGTCCTTTTTTGCAGTTTTGAGATTTACTTAAGGGGGGTTGTGATTCAAAATCTATCTGCAGGTCCTAGTATCTGCCGACAGGTGTATGGATAATCTGAGACCCACTTCCCACTGCCTTGGAGTCTGTCCATGCAGTGGGGCTGTAGGTTTACTCGCTGAAATAAAATAAGGTTAGCAGAGGGAAGAGAATAGAGCAGACAGTGGGGAGAAGAGGGGAATGGAGAGAGAGAGAGGAGTAAGGGGGAAACAGATGAATGCATCAACAATTGGAGAGAGAGACCTAAACTGAAACAGATAAAAACAATAGACCATGGCTACAGACTAACCAGCTCCCATATAAAAAAATTAAAACATACAATGATGCTAACATACAAGCTAAACATGGGCTGTTCCTCTATACAAAGATATGGTTTATAGAGAGGAGAAAAGAGAAGAAAAGGAAGAGAAAAAAGGAACAAAACAATGGGAATAGAATCAAGTCATTAAACAGAACCAATCGAGCACACTCTGAAACTTTTCATTTAAGTCTAATGTCCTTTCAGCTTTGATTTCTAACTGTTTCTCAAGCTGGTAAATTAGTTCACAGTTAGAGTCAGTTGCCTGCTGTGAAGGACAGTTCAGATCACCCTCAGTTCACTCAAATCTGGCCTGTGTCTGTTTTTCAAGCCTTTTTCCCCCCCATTTCTGTGTTGTTACCTAGAATTGCCAGCTGGTGGTACTATCTCAGCTGCTCACCCCAAAGGGAGTGGGGCTGGACAGGTGCCAGGCAGAGGCCGGAGATGGAAGCCTGCCTTAGGGCACACGGGAGGAGACCCATGGCTGGCAGGACATCAAGGTGGCAGCAGTTGTGGCAGTGATCCCAGCAGATCTTGCCTGCAGGGGCTTCAAGGACTACAGTAGTGGATCACCTCAGGCACGGGTGGCATGATGTGCTATGGCTATCATGGAGGCCGCAGCGGCACCAGCAGCTGCTGTTTCTGCAGCTGCTGTGGCTGTCCAGACTGCTGTAATGCCCCAGCTGTGGTGACGGCCGAGCTCCATGTGAAGATCAGGCTGCCGAATTTGGGATCCGCAGGTCCTGGGGAGAGAGCCAGAGACCCTCTGTGTTCTCTTTTGCAGAGGGTCTCATAGACCAGCTGCCCCATTGCCATCTTGCCGGAAGTACAGCTTACTTTTAATTTGCTTGTCAAATAATGTGAAACTAGGTAGATGGACAGAGAGAGACAGAGAATGAGAAAGAATGTATAATGATAGCTAGCTATATATATTGATAGATAATAGACAGATAACATGGTTTACATATAGATATAAATAAAGAAAAAAGCAAAGTCAAATATTAAAAACTTTTAAACATTTGAATATATTTTTGCTTTTTTAAAGTCTTTTTGTTTTTAATGTTGGGAGAAAAATGACATTGACTCATTTCATATTCTTAAATTTTTATTGTGAAGGCAAATGAAACAATATCTGGAAAAATAAGAATAGGAAAAGACATCTAAAAGGAATTCAACAAAGTAGAGTAATTGAAGTATTTAGTAAAAACAGAGAAATCAATTAGATATTATAATACTAGATTTATCTATATTTTGTGTTTTCTAACCTTATTAGAATAGAAAGTTAAATCAAGTTAGAAATAAAATCCAACTGTGATTAATTAGATTAATTTTATTTCCTCAATATAAACCCATAAGTTCTTCATAAAGAGCATGGTAACCATGGTGGTTGACATTCCTGATATCCATTCATCAAACTGGAGACATTTATGGTAATAATCATTTTTCAATTAACCCTGGTGATGAATACTTTTGGAATGGGCTTTGTAGCAGAAACTGTTTTTGTTCTTTTTTATTTAGCTCACCCAAAATGTCATCTGTACCTTTGACAGATTCTTTCTCTATATAACATTAAATTTCTACCTAATTCACCTATATCTGTCTTTCTAAGGCCAACATGAAGTTCTCAACCAGGAGATTAACAGAAGTTCCAGGAACACAAGCTATCGCCTAGAGAAAGATAGGATTTGAAGGATTATTGTACCAGCTTCCCTTGCCTGGTAGAAAAATTCTTAGTTGTGTTCTGGGCAGACCATAAAAGAATCCCTGGTAGGACTGAACTACTTTACATGGACTCTAACTCACTGTTTGCCTACTTACCCTTCTTACCACATTCTCATATTGTCTCCTGGAATCACTTCTCAGATAAATTATTCTAATTAAATTATTGACTTGGGGCAGCATTTAGAATTACCTAAATTAAGATGCACATATTACCTAGAGCCTAAATTAAGATGTGCATATTACTCAGAAATTTCACAAACGAGTCTCTAGGTGATAGAAGTAGAGATGAATGCAGGCATAGGACTCATCCTTCTACAAGTAAAAGGTGAAGAAGTGACAAGCTGGGCTCGGTGGCTCAGCCTGTAATCCCACACCTTGGGAGGCTGAGGTGAGTAGATTAGCGGAGTCCATGAGACCCACCTGGGCAACTTGGTGAGACCTCATTTCTACAATAAATCAAAAAATTAGCTGGATGTGGTAGCATGCCTGTAGTTCCAGCTACTTGGAAGGCTGAGGTGGAAGGATCGCTGGATCCCAGCAGGTTGAGGCTGCAGTGGTCATGAGCAGCCACTGCACTCCAGTCTAGGTGACAGAGTGAGATTCCAACTCACACACACACAAAAAAGTGGCCATTTCTTTTTCAGGATATTGTCATGTCTACATATGAGTCTTGAGAATTCTGAAATCCCCTTGACAGAGTTTGAAGGTGAATCACATATCAAAAATTCTAAAAAAAAAAAAAAAAAAAAAAAAAAACTAGAGCCCTCGTGCCATACTTATAAAGTCCACCATAGCTCTGAACACCTTACTGTGGAAAATGACAAATTTCTGTAACTCATACACTACTTTGAATTGGGGTTAAAAATACTATATGCCAAAATTAACTGATACAGAGAATTTGGGGGTAAAAATTGGTTTGGGGAGGAGGTAGAGTATGTAGGATAGTTGTAAAGGTAGTTTAAAAAATAATTGTGGAAAACAACAAATTAAGAGCCTGATAGTAATTGTTGGAAAAAAGTGTACCATGTCACTGACACTAAACATGCCTTCAATATGGCATTCTCAGCAATTAATTTGACCAATACAAACCCTCTGTTACTGTGAGTTCCTTTGTTAAGCAAATGTTTAACCATCACCCCGATCTGTCAACTTTGGGTTTGATTCTAGAATGAAGTGCTTCATTTTCCTTTAATTAATACAAATAATGAATACAGTTTATTGCCAAAATCTAGGCTAGCAACAGTTGAGGTAAGCATCTGGTAGGGGGTCTGGAAGCTCGGAGAAAGCTCCCATCAGTTCATACTTTATAGGTAGAAGGGTTTTACTGCTGAGCTGTCTTAACAGATGAGTGAGTAAACCAGAAGAAAGGAAGATTAGAAATGAACAAACTATAGTAAGCATAGGGAGTGAAGGGTAGTCCTAGCCAAAACTATAAAAGGATACTATGTGATAAATATCTGAGTTTGGAGTTAGCTGAGTGTTTTATATGCTATGACTGAAAAACTAAAAGGAAGGGGAGGCAGGTCGACTGTTCACTTTGTCCTCAAGGAAATAGAGTGTTATGATGAGCTTTACACTTGTGAAAGATTATCCTGGAGGTAGTGCAGAGAATAAATTAAGCAAATTATAATTGAAGGTAAGGAAGAGAGTTCAAAGTTTTTATGCTAATAAAAGCAAGTTTCTCTAAGAGTAGTGTGAAAAGAAAGGCACTGGATTATTAGTTAAGAGACATTTGAGGAGTGTGCAGAATCACCTGGGCTTGCTTAGTCACTAGAGCAGGGAACAGAGAAAACAAGAAGTTAAGAATGCAGAGTCCCAAATTTCCTTGTTAAATGAATGGTTAGAATACAGAAAGAGGAAAGTGAGAGTATTAGCAAAGCTTAGATGTGATTTTTTTTAGGTGGCTGAGAAACAAGCAAGTGAAAGCATCCTATATACAATTGTAAGTCTTAAATTATGAGAAAGTGACTTTGAGTAGAAATGTATGGTATTAATAGTGAGCATACAAGGGGGATACACACACACAGACCTGGAATTTATTTATAAAAAAAACCAACAACTGTGTATTTATTCTTACATGTTTAAATTTCAGTCACTTTCAAAGTATTCTTTGTTTGAGGCAATACACCTACTGAGATAATTTTTGCACTGCTCAAAACAGTTTTTGAATTTGTTGATTTTGATGCCTTTTAGTGCTTCTGCCATTTTTTGGTTCACCTCTTCTATATCAGCAAAACTTTTCCTTTGAGACATCCAGGGAAACAAACAAACAAACAAAATAGTAGATGTGGGTGAGATTGGGTAAACAGGGAGGGTAAGGCATGGGAGTTATGACATTTTTGGTAAAAAAATTGCTGAACATTCAGTGCAGTGTGGGAAGGTGCATTGTCATAATGATAAAACTAGTCACCTGTTTGCCACAACTCAGATGTTTCTTTTGAAAATTGTGACACAACCTTCTGTAAACTTCCAGATAAAAACTTTCATTGATCGTTTGATCTGGAGAAATAAATTCTAAGTGTGCTATAAGGGGCCCACCTTCCAAAAGATAATTCTAAGTTTTTTGGGGGGGCTTATATATGTATATATTTAAATCATGGGACTAGATAAATGTTCAAATTAAGGAATTTAAGCTTCAATTAATCTGCTCACCAATGTTTTGACTCTATGAAAAAGATACTTGCACATTCATGTTTTTGCAGCAGTATTCACAATAGTATACATGGAACCAACTGTGCTGCCCATCAAAAGAGGACCGAATAAAAATAATGTGGTACATACACATGGTAGAATATTACACAGCCATAAATAAGGACAAAATTATGAACTTCACAGCATCTTGGATGTACTTAGAGTCTATAATATTGAGTGATCTATCATAGAAATAAAGAACTATCACATGTTCTCATCCATAAGCACACCTTGATCAACTATTGTAATACCATAAGAAAGGGATTGGTAGTAGTGGAAAACTGCCAGGAGAGGGGGAAGGGTGGGATTGGCAGTAGTGGGAAACTGCCAGGGGAAGAGGGGGCACAGCTCATCAACAAGGGTAACTGCATAATGAACATTTGTATACGTAACCCTGAATTGTATCACACACATTTAATAAAAATAAAAATAATAATGATAAATAGAACCCACACTATAATAAATATATCCATTTTATAAATGGACCGAATGTAGGATATGCTTTATAAGGGAAGACTGGATAATGGAAAATAGACCTGAAGGAAGAGTTGAAGCTTCAAATGACCACCCCACTAACTAGAGCATACCCACCAAGTCCTAGTCTGGAAAGATGTTACCTAGTAACAGGAACCATGTTGAAGCACCCAGAGGCAACTGATGACTATTAGCTTGGAGACCAAACAAGGCAAGCCATTTATCTGAGTAGAAGTGGCAGAAAAAAATAATGGAGCATGTGCCAGGCATAGGGTGCAAGGCCTCAACATTTTAGCTCTATCTTATGGAATATAACTAATAAATATCAGCCTTTCACCAATATCCTATTTCATTCTATTTTCAAGTAGGATGGTGGAGAGTGGAGTGAAGCACCCTTCCAAAAAATTGCCTGATTAGAGAAGAAACAGAAGAAATCTTAATATGATTTCCCCAGTCCAATTTCCACAATTATTGAATCATGAGTATGAGGATAATCATTCTTTTCTGAGGGTGAAGTCACCCAGGAGAGGCTATAAATGTAGGAGAAAAATGAGAACAAATTGCTAGCAAACAAAAAAAAAAGGGGGAGAGAGATAGATGAAAAAAGCATAAGCAATAGATGATGAAGTAATAAGGTGAGAAAACAGAGCAAAGAAAAAGAAAAAAAGTAAGGAAGCCACATCTTTCACCCAGATTTTGGTTTCTAGTACCATTCTTCAATATCTAGAAGCCAAAGCTGGGGCTTTTTGAAGAACTGGTTGACACTAAGTGCTGGGCATCATCAATAACTCAAATAAAATAAAATAAAATAAACCAGATGCTGGATGGCATGCAGGGAAAGAAGGTTGCATATCAAGAAAGGAGAGAATTCTAGTTATGGAAAAAATGATTGTTTCCCAAATGTAATTGTTTGATGAACTTCAAAGCCTACACTTTAAAATTCAAGAAGCTTTCTTTTAATTGGCACATGGTGAGGATTCAATGGATATTAATAACTGAACGAAATCTGATATTTGCTGTGTCATAATTAAGACAAGAAAAATTGCTCTAAAACTTACCTAAAGTTGTCAAATTATGTGAGACTTTAAGTTATAAATAGACACAATTGAATGTAAGTGGATAGTTGACACAGAGTTATATTTGGACTTTAACTTTAGCATTTGGGGAAATTGAGTACCATGTAGTGAACAGGGAGAGAGAGATAAGGGAAAGAAACAAGGTAAGATACGATCATAAAAACTTCCCTGGTTGGGGAATATCTTTTAGAATATGGCAGAAAGTGGCAAAATGGATTTAATACATTTTAACACTGCACATTTTCAAAGTAACACAAAAAAGCAAATATCCATTCCAACATTTTGTATTCTCTTCTATTAGCCTCAGAGAAAATGAGCAAGGATGTCTGAAGGATAAGTTCTGCATATTTAATAATGTCATTATAGCTAATTTGAATAAATATTTCTAAAAATATACTATTATTATTATTGTATTATTATTATAAAGTGATTATTATTATTAGCTAAATTATCATACCAAGCATGCTATTCTTTCTGAAGCTACTCTAAATAGAATACTCTAAATAGAAGCAGTGAATTTCAGGAAAGCTCACAAGTACCATACAGAGTTGTTTTTTCTCATGAGAATTCTATCTCTGGTTTTCAGTCTCTCAAGACTTGAATAATTAGTATAAATAGTTTGCATATTGAGGAGCTTTGGAACCAAATGTGTTTGAAGTTTTTTGTTATTGGTGATAAGAGGAAAACATACAGCCCTTCTTCCCATTTTTAATGAGTTCTTTAAATTTTTTTTTTTTTGGTGAAAAGGAGGGTACTAATGTGTGCTTATAAAGGCATGGGGAAATTATGTTAGGAAATACATCAGGAAAGAAAGATTATTGTATTTTTATTTACTTTAGTTCAAAAATTTAAAAAGTATTTTTATAAAAATGCAAAAATTGAGAGTCAAGGTTATTGAATTTATTATATTGACAATTTTGTCAGCTGGGCAGTGCATTGTTTTCCAAATTGTTATCAAGATTTTAGAATGGCATGGGAACATATGCTAAAATATTTCTATTTTATTTTCTCCACTTTTCATCTTCCTTTACTTTCATACACTCTGTTTCATTCTATTGTTTTATCCTCTTTTTGTTTTTTATTGCCTTTCACCTCCACATTCAAAATATTTTAAAGAACAGTCAAAATAGGCATATCAAAGCCAACCCTGCTCTCAGAGGGAAAAACTAGCACATCAATAAATCCAAATGTAACTATCAGCTATGTTAGGAACTCATCTTTACCCTATGACTCAGTGTAAATAAAGAATAGATATGGATCTCAACAGAGAAGAACATATCCCTCCTTTTCAGACTCGTAGTGCACATGCCTATAACTACAACACTTACATGGTGCAATCCTCCTTCTTCTGGTTCCTGAATGGGTCATTGGACAAAAACTTTCATGGCCAGGATCCCTCTGTCATGACCCCCTTTACTGCC
>NW_007144288.1:0-813 GCF_000164805.1 Carlito syrichta
CTAACTCATTTTTCTATCTCCTCTGCCTTTCTTTGTATTGCTTGCTGAAAGGCAAGAAACTCAGGGAGAAAGAAATGCAAGTTAGAGTGTAGCGTGGGTCACTGACTCCAAATGAAAAAATTATTGCAAGTCATTCCACTGTCAGACCCTTAAATTAGCATATGTGAGACCTCTGCCCTTATTTCTCGATTGCAAATAAGATTAGACAATTTCTTCTATCTACCACATATTGAACCTAAGGGGTAAGATATTTAGAGGAGAGAGTACCCTTCTGAATGAAAAAATTATTGCAAGTCTTTCCACTGTCAGACCCTTAAATTAGCATATGTGAGAACTCTGCCCTTATTTCTCTATTGCAAATAAGATTAGACAATTTCTTCTATCTACTACATATTGAACCTAAGGGGTAAGATATTTAGAGGAGACAGTGTTGAACCCGAGACTCTAATGAGAGAGATAGAGACCACAAAGAGCCAGCTCCAATGCAAACACATGAGGGTCTTTATTCAGGCTCAAGTCTGGGCTCATGCCTGAAGCAGCAGCTTCAGGGATGAGAGCCCCGATTGATAATGGCAAGCAGTTTTTATGCACAATTACAGAGGGAGGGGAAAGAACTCCAAACTTGATTATACATGATTGGGTAATTTCTCCTAATGGGTACGGGAACACTTGGTATTGGTGGGTGCTGCCCGTGATTGACAGAAACTCACGTAATGGGCCGAGTGGAATGTTAGATAAGTTAGGTCCATACAGTCCCTGCGTATGAGTAACCTGAGCTGGCAGGCAAAGGATTACATTAGCCCTTTAAGTTTC
>NW_007144288.1:2268-3134 GCF_000164805.1 Carlito syrichta
AAAATCAAATAGTAGCTGTCACACTCTGAACAAGGAAATGCAGGGTGCAAGATGGCGGCATGGGCTGAAGCAGACAGAGTTTCGGTAATTAACGAAACAAAAGAAAACGTTCTGCCTGGCTAGGGGCAGGGTGACAAAACTATCATGGTAATTTAGTTTCTAATCTTAGTCCTAGGAGAAACTGCCTTTGGGAACAAGAGCTGACTAACCAGTCTACAAGGAAATAGAAGTTTAAAAATATCTAGAAAAAAGTACAACTTAGAAGGGACAAGGTCATATAAAATAATTCTTACTGTGCAACTTTCCATCAGATGTATAGAGATTTACTTATAAATTTTACTGCCATGTATGCTCACTGGTCACTAATCACATGCCAATATCATAGGTATAACTGATCCTATGTCAGAGGCGATCTTCCAGATGGGCCTTTACAGGCCTCAGCCATGTAGCTATAGATGTTGGCTCCCAACATGAGACTTCTTGCCATTTATTCTTTTTACATTAATCCTTATTTCCATTGTGTTGTCAATGTCAGGTTTTCTTAGGTAGTGGTATTTTCTCTCTGTATTTTAAATACTAAAAAATTGAGTTTCTGGCCTACAGATTTATTTCATCTACATCATCGCTCACAAATTCAGATAGCATCGTAAAATAAACCTGTATGCCTTTATCTGAAGTACTTTTGGAGGTTGATCACATTAAACAAGCTCCCTTCAAATTTAATGCAGATATCTTCACTAAAAATGCAGACCATAGGGTCATCATTGGCACACCTTTTTGTTTTGTATGCTACACTTTTAATGTTTTATACAATATAATTCAGAGGAATAAATATGTCAACAATGCACGTTAAAGATCTGAATCCA
>NW_007144289.1:0-749 GCF_000164805.1 Carlito syrichta
TGCAAATAAGATTAGACAATTTTTTATTTATACATATTGACTAAGGGGTAAGATATTTAGAGGAGACAGTGTTGAACCCGGGACTATAATGAGAGAGATAGAGACCACAAAGAGCCAGCTCCAATGCAAACACATGAGGGTCTTTATTCAGGCTCAAGTCTGGGCTCAGGCCTGAAGCAGCAGCTTCAGGGATGAGAGCCCCGATTGATAATGGCAAGCAGTTTTTATGCACAATTACAGAGGGAGGGGAAAGAACTCCAAACTTGATTATACATGATTGGGTAATTTCTCCTAATGGGTACGGGAACACTTGGTATTGGTGGGTGCTGCCCGTGATTGACAGAAACTCACGTAATGGGCCGAGTGGAATGTTAGATAAGTTAGGTCCATACAGTCCCTGCGTATGAAGTAACCTGAGCTGGCAGGCAAAGGATTACATTAGCCCTTTAAGTTTCCATCCCAAGGTATGCTTAGGAAAGCTTGTTTGCTTAACATTTACATAACATAACATGGTCATTATGGGACAGCAAAAGCCAAACTTAACAAAATTTTAAATATGAATGCTACAAACCCATACAGTGAATGTGGGGTAGAAAATCATATACTAATTCTGGGAATTTATAAAATATCACAAGCTTTATTATAACAAGGCGGTTACTTTTATAAAAGTCTTTGTTCCCTGCAGGTTTACATAGCCACTGTGTTTAAATTATCACTGGGATAAACCGGTGATAGAGAGCAGCTGGCGG
>NW_007144290.1:0-1086 GCF_000164805.1 Carlito syrichta
TTAGAGGAGACAGTGTTGAACCCGAGACTCTAATGAGAGAGATAGAGACCACAAAGAGCCAGCTCAATGCAAACACATGAGGGTCTTTATTCAGGCTCAAGTCTGGGCTCATGCCTGAAAGCAGCAGCTTCAGGGATGAGAGGCCCGATTGATAATGGCAAGCAGTTTTTATGCACAATTACAGAGGGAGGGGAAAGAACTCCAAACTTGATTATACATGATTGGGTAATTTCTCCTAATGGGTACGGGAACACTTGGTATTGGTGGGTGCTGCCCGTGATTGACAGAAACTCACGTAATGGGCCGAGTGGAATGTTAGATAAGTTAGGTCCATACAGTCCCTGCGTATGAAGTAACCTGAGCTGGTAGGCAAAGGATTACATTAGCCCTTTAAGTTTCCATCCCAAGGTATGCTTAGGAAAGCTTGTTTGCTTAACATTTACATAACATAACATGGTCATTATGGGACAGCAAAAGCCAAACTTAACAACATTTTAAATATGAATGCTACAAACCCATACAGTGAATGTGGGGTAGAAAATCATATACTAATTCTGGGAATTTATAAAATATCACAAGCTTTATTATAGCAAGGCGGTTACTTTTATAAAAGTCTTTGTTCCCGCAGGTTTACATAGCCACTGTGTTTAAATTATCACTGGGATAAACCGGTGATAGAGAGCAGCTGGCGCCTCTGAGTCTGCTGCCACCTTGTAGGAATGTCTGAAAGGGGCTTATCGCTTTATCATTTACATCCCGTTGTAAAAGCACAAGTTAGTCTGTTAGCTTGGGACTGACAATGCTTAACCCAAGAGTTCTAAATACAAACACTGCTTAAAACTCGACATATGCCTAATTCTACGGGGTCTGAGGTAGGATTTAAAGTACTAAAATTTCATAAAAATACATGAGGTAGGAATACACAAAATATATAGTAAAACATGAGGTGGGGATATATGAAATACAGTGAACTAAACGCTACTTTTACAGCAATAAGTGTCTTGGTTTCCTGGGTCTCTCAATAGCATGCTCTTAACCTAAATCTATTGTTGTTCTCTCAACAGTACCCTTGAAATGATGCTTTTA
>NW_007144291.1:0-779 GCF_000164805.1 Carlito syrichta
CATATACAAAAATTAATTCCTGATGAGTGAAAAACTATATAAGTAAATAAAGTCTTTTCAGTATAGAGAATTTGATGGCTTTGGAGCTTAAGAAGAATTTCTCATGCAATATTTCAAAATACAAACAAAGGGGAAAATAGTACAATTATAGCATATTAATTTTAAGATATCCTGTTCACTAAAAGCAACATTAAAAGATAAATGCAGGTGTAGAAAATATTTTCTTTTTTTTTTTTGAGTTGGAGTCTCACTCAGTCGCCCAGACTGAAGTGCAGTGGCCGCTCCCCACCACCGCAGCCTCGACCTGCTAGGTTCCGGCGATCCTTCCCCCTCAGTCTTTCAAGTAGCTGGAATTACAGGCATGCGCTACCACACCCGGCTGATTTTTTGGTTTATTGTAGAGATGAGGTCTCGCTGCTCAGGTGGGTCTCAAACCCGCGGGCTCAGGCAATTCACTCACCTCAGCCTCCCAAAGGCGCGGGATTACAGGCTGAGCCACCAAGCCTGGCTTAGAAAATATTTTCAAAGGATATACAACCAAAAGGTTAGTTAGTGTGTAGAATTTTAAAAGTTTTCATGCAAAACAATAAGAAAAGCCACAAATAAGTAAACAAGATATACACAGAAGAGCAAGACCAGATACATAATAAACATCTGAAAGGAGGTTCAGCTTCTAGTTATCAGAGAAAAATGAATTTAAGCAAGGTAACTTCATACCCTTTTAAAATCACTGACATAAAACGTCTGAAAATTAAAACTGTTGGTGGGAAAATACAGAA
>NW_007144291.1:1969-4816 GCF_000164805.1 Carlito syrichta
CCCACTACCTGTTTTTACAAATAAAGTTTTATTGGAATACAACTACCTCCATTCACTTATATATTATCTGTGGCTGCTTCCACACTCTGAGCAGAGAGTTAAGTAGATGTCACAAAGACTGTGTGGTCTGTAGAGCATACAGTATGTGGCCCTTTGCTATTCAGATATTTTCAGGAAAAGTGTGCTGACACCTGCCATGCAAATCTAAAGATGAATATATCACAAAAATATAATATTGACAGAAAAGATTAAAATTGACATGATGACATCTTTTCTATGGAGTTTGTAGCAGCAAAAACATACATGTAATAACAAAACAACACTATAGTGTTTATGCAGGAGTGCATGTGTGTTGAAAATATAATGCACACAAATGTATAGTACCTGACAGTATAATGCATAGGAAAAGTATAAAAACATACATGAGTAGGAGGAACACTTAAGGTACTTATTATTATTATTTTTGAGTAAGAGTCTCACTCTGTTGCACAGGTTGGTGTACAGTAGCATACTAATGGCCACTGCAGCCTTGATCTGCTAGGCTCAGGTGATCCTTCCACCTCAGCCTTCTAAGTAGTTGGAACCACAGGCATTTGTCACCTTGCTCAGCTATTTTTTAAAAAATTTATTGTAGAGATGAAGTCTCGCTGAGTTGCCCAGGTTGGTCTCCAACCCCTGGGCTCAGACAATCCTCTAGTCTTGAACTTCAAAAGTGCTGGGATTACAGGCTTGAGCCACCATGCCTGGCCAAGGGACTTTTTTTTTCCTTAAAATATCATAACTGGCCCCCCTTTACTTTCCTGTATTTCAAGCCTCTCATAATTTAAACATTAAGATAAAAGTTGACTTATTCAAACCTATTTGATATTCCTGCCTTCATTTTTATTATCTGTTTTTTTCCCTTAAATCAAATAGTCAGACTTTAATACTTATTGTAAATGCTAGCTTAATGATCCAGGTATAAAACCCAAGCTGGGAAAAAAATAGCACATTTTCTCTGTGCCTGGCACTGGACTAAGCAGTTTTTGTTTATATAATCATTTAGTCCACGTACAAGGTTGTGAGTGTCCCCTAGTTTTCAAATGAGGAAACTAGACTCAGTGATTTGTTGAGGCATGAGGGAAGCACTGATGAATTGCTGAAGGCCTGTTCCAACTGCTCTACAACAATAGAAGCTAGAGCAGAAAACCAGTGTGCTGTTTGGGGCATTCCAGCAAGTGCAAGCAAAGTTCAATGTACTCAACGTCCTTCTTACTGCCTGGTCTTTATTACTTCTAGCTTAAAAATGAAAGAGGAAGGAAATGTACCTTTTCTCCTAAAATTCATAAAGATATGGCTTAGACTTAAGAGGAGTCTCATGAAAGAGCTTAGATGCTGGGAGAAGTCAGCACAACTACGAATGCAAGTCAGGCTTATGGTTTGTGTTAGTAGCAATTCCTGGCTCTGAAATATTGCTGTTCTCCAAACTGAGACTGTCTGTGGGGTGAAAGTGTCTACTTGGCTTCATAAGCTAATTTTATTTAAAAATTTATAGCCAACAAATGTGTGCTGAGAGCTTACTGAATATCATCACTCTTCTAGGCTTTAACATGTAGTGATGATGAATAAGACAGAAATCCCTGCCCATGTGGAGCTGGCATTCTAATTGAGGAGAAAGCATAAACATGGTCAACCAGGAAAGATGATGAGCACTAAAAAAAAGAGTAGAATAGAGGGGAATCTAGATAGTTGGGGTGGGAGCATAGCTGAGGTGATGAGAAGAAGAAGGTAGACCACAATGATGAGGTGAAATCTGAACAGGGGCCTAAAGGTGGTGAGGGAGTGAGCCAAGATGATGATTGGAGGAAAGGGTATTTCAGGCAAGGGGAACCTCCCAATGTAAGAACCCTGCAGTGGAAATGCTTGTCTATTCCAGGAACCACAGGGAGGCCCATATGAATGCAACTGAGTGAGTCAGGTGGATAGTAGATAGAGAGCAGAACTCATAGGCCTTGAAGGCCACTGTGAAGACTCTAGCTGTTTTTGTGAGGCATATGGGACACTACTTGGAGTTTTTGGATCAGAAGAGGAACATAATCTACATTTTTATAAGCATCAACCTGGCTGCCTTACTGTGTAGAGTGTAGGGAATACCAATGGAACAGGAGTATAATGCAATATTCCAGGCAAAAGAGGATAGTGGTTGGTGTCATGAACATAATTGGTAGATATGACAAAAGAGTCATCAGATTATGGATCTATTTTATTTTATGTATTTACTTTCTTTTGAGTTGGAGTCGCACTGTGTCTCCCAGGCTGGAGTGCAGTGGCACAATCATGGCTTACTGCAGCATTGAATTTCTGCACTCAGGTCATCCTCCCACCTCAATCTCCCAAGTAGCTTGGATTACAGGCATATACCACCAGGTCCTTGCCTAGAAACAGCAAGGTAATTTCACCTTTCTGAGCCTCATTTTTCTAATATTTAATTTAGAACAATGACAGACAATCAATTGCTACTCTCAATATTATGTATAATTATATGTGTGTATATATCTATATCTGTATCTATATCTATCTCTCTCTATATATAGGCTACAGCATAGTAAATTTCAACAAATATTAGTGACCTTCTCAATAGATAACAGTATTTTAAGGTAGAAATATTAGATTCTCAAAATATAGCAGGAGTCTAAGTTGCCCAGGTATAGCTAAGTTGCCCAGGTTGGTCTCAAATTCCTCAGCTCAAGTGATCTTCTCACCTCAACTCCCAAATTTCTGGGATTATAGGTGTGAGCTACTGCTCCCAGCCTAGATGATGGATATATTTTAAAGATGGGACAAAGTAGTTTTGTTTCTAGAAAATTG
>NW_007144292.1:0-770 GCF_000164805.1 Carlito syrichta
AGCTCCAAAGCCATCAAATTCTCTATATTGAAAAGACTTTATTTACTTATATAGTTTTTCACTCATCAGGAATTGATTTTTGTATATGATGTAAGTAGAACTTTAAAAAAAATAGAAAACCAGTTCTCTTAACACCACTAATTTAATAGCTATCTCTTTGACTGGTTTGTAAAGTTTTAGGAGTTGTCTCTATGTCTTGTGAAATTTCTCTATTTGTATTGGTCTGTTGGGAACTCTATTCTGCCCATCACTACCACATTGTCTTATTTACTGTTGCTTTATAAGTCTTGATGTCTGATAGGGTATTTTGTTTTTCTTCAAAATTATCTTAATTATTTTGGATGTTTGCTTTCTAAATCTCACTTATTAGCTGTAAATACATATAGATAAGGGCACATGAACATAGAAGTGTATGTAAGTACATGTAGCTCAACAAATTTGTATAAACTGAATATACCTATAAAACAAATCTGAAGATCAAGAAAAAGAAGCCTGCTAGCATCCCCAAAACCCTACTATGCCCACCTCCCATCAATAACACTTCTTCCCACAGGGAACCAAGATCATGAATCCAATATCATTGCATACATGTTGATTGTTTTAGTATTTTATATAAATGGAAATATAAAATATGTATACTCATATGTCTGATTTCTATTATTGATGAGTAATTTCTAGTTTTCAACTCTTATCAATATTGCCACTGTGCATATTCTTATACGTATGTATGATGGAACATATACATATATTTCTGTTGGGTATATATCCCA
>NW_007144293.1:0-927 GCF_000164805.1 Carlito syrichta
AAACTATGCACTAAATGCAAGAATTGCAAAAATAAAATTATTTCAGTAATTTTTTGCAGCTCATGATTTACTGTGGAATGTTAGAAATTACAAAATACCTGATTTACATCTGATGTGCTAAACGTTTGCTTATTTGTAAAACACAATGAGAATAATAATGAGAGAATGTACCAATTTGCAATGTAAGTTTGGCCGGGCTCAGTGGCTCAGCCTGTAATCCCGCGCCTTTGGGAGGCTGAGGTGAATGAATTGCCTGAGCCCGCGGGGTTGCGACCCGCCTGGGCAACTAGGTGAGACCTCATCTCTACAATAAATCAAAAATCAGCCGGGTGTGGTGGCGCACGCCTGTAGTTCCAACTACTTGGAAGGCTGAGGTGGAAGGATCGCCGGAGCCCAGCAGGTCGAGGCTGCGGTGTCTGGGAGCAGCCACTGCACTCCAGTCTGGGCGACAGAGTGAGACTCCAGCTCAAAAAAATAAAATAAATTTTAAAAAATGTAAGTTTAGGTCAAATGCTAACCTCCCAACTAAATGCTGAGAGACAATATATTTATATTTCAATAATGTATTTGACATAAATGTCAATTTTTAGAAATGAAAGAATAGAGTAAAATAGATGTATTAATGTACCCTAAAAAAACAGTAAAATATTAGTGGCTTAAAATAGTTTGTGAATCCTATATTTAACTAATTTACTTTTACTGTCTTCAGACTCGAAATAAAATTCACCTACTAAAGGCAGATTTAATTAAGACACAGGTCCTGTACCAAGTAAAATTTTTCAGCATAATCTTTTTCCAAGCATGAATGGTAAAATTGAGTAGACCAGTAAAATTTGGCCACAAATAAATATGCAGCCATTTGAATCTAAGTAAAATATTCAAACAGAATTAAATCTGCAATGGTTTCCTTCCTCTGCAAAAGAAACG
>NW_007144294.1:0-816 GCF_000164805.1 Carlito syrichta
TATTTATATTTCAATAATGTATTTGAGGTAAATGTCAATTTTTAGAAATGAAAGAATAGAGTAAAATAGATGTATAATGTACCCTAAAAAAACAGTAAAATATTAATGGCTTAAAATAGTTTGTGAATCCTATATTTAACTAATTTACTTTTACTGTCTTCAGACTCGAAGTAAAATTCACCTACTAAAGGCAGATTTAATTAAGACACAGTTCCTGTACCAAGTAAAAGTTTTTAGCATAATCTTTTTCCAAGCATGAATGGTAAAATTGAGTAGACCAGTAAAATTTGGCCACAAATAAATATGCAGCCATTTGAAACTAAGTAAAATATTCAAACAGAATTAATCTGCAATGGTTCCCTTCCTCTGCAAAAGAAACGTGTGAAATGTTTAGAGTATGGTCTGAGTTTTACAGATATTGAAGTTTAAAAGGATCAGATTAAATTCCATTGGTAGCCTTCATTTTCAACTATGATGATCCTAAAATTATATATTCAACAGCTCACATTTTAGTTATATCTGAGCAGAAAACCTGTTTTAAAAATAAATGCATTAATGAATATTTGTAGAATCTCACTGATTCTTCAAAGAACATGACTCTTTTGATATATATATTTATATAAAACATGATTTGTGTATTAGAGTATAAGACTGTTGATGTTTGTTTTTGAAAAGTCTGCAAGCATTACCAGCTTCATTCTCCAACAAATGACTAACATGATTTTCTTACCTGCATCAAATGTATACATTTATATGTATAATATATATAAAACATTTGTTTTAACAAATATATACTTATATATTAGTTAAAATCTG
>NW_007144295.1:0-899 GCF_000164805.1 Carlito syrichta
CCCCTAACCAGGCAGAACGTTTTCTTTTGTTTCGTTAATTACCGAAACTCTGTCTGCTTCAGCCCATGGCCGCCATCTTGGCAACCTGCATTTCCTTGTTCAAGAGTGTGACAGCTACTATTTGATTTTTAGAGTAGACTTGTTAGGATAAAATATATACATATACACTCATAGCTGCGTAAATCTATGCTTGCTGTTTTGTTTCCTTTTGCTACATTATTCAAGTGTAATAGTTACTATACGATTTATGAAAGAATTAATGATGAGGTATTAGCTTAATAGGATATAGCATAGTATTAAAGTCCAATAACTAGATCATATAAAAATTAAAGTTTAGACATATGAAACATAGGAATTATAGTAAAGTTTTGTAGTTTAAGAATAAGTTTTAACTGAGTTATAAGGCATTACGTTAAATCGTAATAGGATAATAGTATAACTGACAGTTAAGTCATTTAACTAAACTTATAGATTATAGTATAGTGTTAAGTTGATAATATTAATTGTTAAAAATATTGGGAATCAGTGAACTTGGATTGAACCTAGAGTTAACTCAGGAAAGTTTTTTGTATTAATCAGGGTATAGAGCAAAGAGTATAATATGAATGATTCATTGAACATTATGGAAAACACTTTGAACGATTTGTATTGAAATTGTGCACCTGTGACCTTAATGTAAGCACGGCAGGCATCATGGAATTCGAATTGTTTGCTTGGAAATTGCAGATCTCGTGGTGGTCTTGTGATGCATAGTTTGTAAAGCACGAAACTTGTGCGCCCCCAGTGAGTGATTATCACACTGCTGGAGGGTATAGAAAATGGTATATAAGTTGGAAAAGGTTTGAATAAAATCGGCTCCAGTCGTGATCAGACTGTTCCCAGAAGAACTGCCTCCGAAT
>NW_007144296.1:0-587 GCF_000164805.1 Carlito syrichta
AAAAGATGTCCACATCCGCATCCTCATAACCTATGTTATGTCAAAAAGGGAGTCTGCAAATGTGTTCTGGTTTAGGATCTTCAGATAATTCATACAGGATTATTTAGTATAAGCCTGGTTACAAGAATCCATATGAGAAAAATGCAGGTGGAGTTAGAATCCCAGAGAAGCTGGGGATGTCACAGTAGATAGAGGGCAGAAATAAAGGTATTTGATGATGCTACCTTGTTGACTTTGAAGATGGAATTAGACAATGAGACAAAGTCTATAACTGGCCTCTGGAACCTAGCAAGGGTAAAAAATAAATAAATTCAAGAAGGATCACAGTGCTACAAATCCATTTTGGACTTTTGACCTTCATGTATGCAGAGAATAAATCTGTTGTTTAAAAGACACTCATTCTGTGACACTCATTTGTTACAACAGCAATAGCAAACTAATGAAACGGTGTATGTAGAAAGCCCAAGGAATCTAATAATCTCTATATAAGTGAGGTTTTTTTTACGTTGGAGTCTCACTCTGTCACCCAGGCTGGAGTGCAGTAGCTACTGGAGTACTCAGCTACCACAGCCTCAACCTGCTGGGCG
>NW_007144297.1:0-787 GCF_000164805.1 Carlito syrichta
ATGTGACCGGACATGCGAATGCATGTTCACATCTTTGAAAGTCTGTAACATGAAGTTTCATATGTAGGCAACTTACTGTACTAGCAATTGACATATGTACACTGAAAATTAAAATACAATATTGCTCTGATTGGAATATCCCCTCCAATATTTCCCTTCACGTGGAAACTTATTTCCCAATGTGGCAGTATATGAGAGGGTAGATCTTTAAGAGGTGATTGGATTATAAGCACCATGCCTTGAAGAATGAATTAATCCATTCATGGATTAATGGGTAATTATGGGAGTGGAACTTTGTCTTTATAAGAGGAAGAGACGTGAGTTTGCATATTATCACAATCAGTCGAAACTATGTAATATTCTCCCCATCTTGGGACTCTGCAAAGTATCCCCACCAGGAAGAAGGCCTTTCCCAGATACTTGGTCATGCACTTGGACTTCCTAGCCTCCAGAATAGGAAGAAATGCATTTCTTTTTAAAAATAAATTACCCTATTTGGGATATTATTATTATTATAATATTATTATGTATTATATTATTATATTACATTATGATATATTACTAGCAACAGAAATGGGCTAAGATAACTATCATGCAGATCCGCTCAAAAAAGGAAAAATAAAAATATGTGTCTATCTAACAAGACATTCACAGGACTTTTATACTGAAAAGTCCAAAATGCTAGTCACAGATATCAAAGGTCATTCAAATAAATATCCATTTACTGGGAAGACTCAACATAGAAATGATATTACTCCAAAATTGATACAGAGGGTTAATGCATTCT
>NW_007144298.1:0-712 GCF_000164805.1 Carlito syrichta
ACCCCTAGCCCTTCTACTAGGGAAAGTGTATAAAGAACAGTGGGACCGTAATCATGACAAGCCATTTTAATTTCTTTAAGTAGTTTAAAAGGTAGGTCTTCTCATCGCAGGTCCTCCCATTCAAAGGTAACGGGAAAGCAGTGCAGTAATTCTCCTTGTTCATGTGCTTGTTGCATAGCTCCTCTAAATCCCGATTTATATTTTCTTACCTTGTTTTCTGGAGGCATGAGGGAAAGCGGAGGAGCAGTAGGTAACGTGAGAGGAGGCCAACCTAGATTATTATATTTAGCAGCTTCCTCATTCAAATCTGCCTTGTCTTCAGGAAACAACTGATTCTCAATACTGTAAGTCGGGGGTTCCCCTTTATCTTCTTCCTCCTCAGACTCGGACCGTTCCTCTTCCTGAGTTAACATAATCTTAGAAGCCCAAGAGGAAGTTCTGCTAAGCAATGGGGTAGCAGTGGTCTCGGTTTGGGAAAAAGTGCCATAACAAGGATTAGTCATGAGAGCCTGCTTTAATATATTCCATAAAGAATAAGCGTCCTCAGGCATTTGGGTCCCTCCAATAGTAGTATACCATCTTTTAATATTTTTTCCGACCTGGTCCTCCCAGGTCTCCAAATCCAAAGTCCCCTCATCAGAAACCAAGGATTCACTTTCTGAACAAAATCTAAGAATAAATTTAACTTGTCTTTACTTACCTTAATTCCTTT
>NW_007144299.1:0-778 GCF_000164805.1 Carlito syrichta
CTATTGAACTCTCACAGCAAAGGGGGCAGCCATTGGTGCGGGTTGGGACTGGGGGGTGCTGAGCTTGGGGGGATGCTCGTATGTGGGGGAGCAGGGGGAAGGACTGAGGGAAGAAGTTTTGCAGAAGAATGGATTTCTTCCTTTCTTTCCTTTCTTTCTTTCTTCCTTCTTTCCTTTCATTCTTTCTTTCTCTCATGCTTTGTTTCTATCTTTCTTTATTCCTTTCTTTTTTTTCCTCACTAGGTTGCCAGGCTGCTCTCACACCACCCAACATGGGCCATCATCTCGGCTTGGGCTTCCAAACTGGTGTGATCACATGCTTTTCATTTAGTCAACATCCTGATCTTCCTGCCTGGTCTTGAACTCTGTGCCAGAGGTGATCCTCACTCTGAGCCCTGCCCTCATCCAAGGTTTCCTAGATTTTGCTTGGATGCGAGCTCGAGGCTTGCTATGGTGTCCAGCTTGGTCTTGAGCTCCCAGGCTCCAGCCATCTTCCCATCTCGCCCTCCCTGGGAGCTGAGGAGACACTGGTGAGTCACCCAGGTATCCCACCCTCAAAAAAGTTTGAGAGTCACACCCTCACTTTCCCTGAGGTGGTCCCAGGGAGGAGCAACCAGCTACAACCTGGGGAATGAAGTGGGCAGAGTTGTGGGTGCCCCAGCTGAAACAGACTCCTGCACCAGGTGCTCCCCCAGGGAGGCCTGAGAGGGCAACTCCAGCCACCCTCTCCAGGTTCCTGTGTCATCAGAAGGGAGCGGGCCTCATGGTGGGCCCTGAG
>NW_007144300.1:0-714 GCF_000164805.1 Carlito syrichta
CCAGCTTGGTCTCGAGCTCCCGGGCTCCAGTCATCTTCCCATCTCGCCCTCCCTGGGAGCTGAGGAGACACTCGTGAGTCACCCAGGTATCCCCACCCTCAAAAAAGTTTGAGAGTCACACCCTCACTTTCCCTGAGGTGGTCCCAGGGAGGAGCAACCAGCTACAACCTGGGGAATGAAGTGGGCAGAGTTGTGGGTGCCCCAGCTGAGACAGACCCCTGCACCAGGTCCTCCCCCAGGGAGGCCTGAGAGGACAACTCCAGCCACCCTCTCCAGGTTCCTGTGTCATCAGAAGGGAGCGGGCCTCATGGTGGGCCCTGAGAGGGGTGTGGAGGCCTGGCATGGGGGCTCACACTTCACACACGAGCACTTTGGGAGGCTGAGGCGAGGGGATGGCCTGAGCCCCTGGGTTCGAGATATGCCTGGGCACCTTGGCGAGACCTTGTCTACACAAGAAGCCAAATAAATGAGCTGAGTATAGTGGCACATGACTGTCATTCTGGCATTTGGGCAGCCATGGTGGGAAAATCACTGGAGCCCAGCTGGTGGAGGCCACAGTGACTGAAAGCGGCCCTCTGTGCTCCAACCTGGGTGACAGAGCGTGAATTTGAATCTGAATAATAATAACAACCACCACCACCACACCCACAGTCTAGAGTCAGGGGTTCAGCCTGGCATCCCATCCCATCAGAGGTCAGGGTGAGTGGATGGCCT
>NW_007144301.1:0-1308 GCF_000164805.1 Carlito syrichta
CACCCTCTCCAGGTTCCTGTGTCATCAGAAGGGAGCGGGCCTCATGGTGGGCCCTGAGAGTGGTGTGGAGGCCTGGCATGGGGGCTCACACTTCACACACCAGCACTTTGGGAGGCTGAGGCAAGAGGATGGCCTGAGCCCCTGGGTTTGAGATACGCCTGGGCACCTTGGCGAGACCCTGTCTACACAATAAGCCAAATAAATGAGCTGAGCATAGTGGCACATGACTGGCATTCTGGCATTCGGGCAGCCATGGTGGGAAAATCACTGGAGCCCAGCTGGTGGAGGCCACAGTGACTGAAAGCGGCCCTCTGTGCTCCAACCTGGGTGACAGAGCGTGAATTTGAATCTGAATAATAATAACAACCACCACCACCACACCCACAGTCTAGAGTCAGGGGTTCAGCCTGGCATCCCATCCCATCAGAGGTCAGGGTGAGTGGATGGCCTGAGCCTGCAGGTTTCAGACCAGCCCGGAACACTGTGTGGGAGGATCATCTAAGACTGGCAGATGAAGTCCGTGGTGTCCGTGAGCATGCCGCTGTGCCCAAGCTTGGGTAACAGAGCGGGATTCTGACTCCAAATAATAATAATCACCACCACCGCCATCACCACTATGGCTGCCACCAAGCTCGAGGAGTCACCCTCAGGAATGGGAGAGAAAATTCACTTTACCACCTGTCATTCACAAGAGGTTTCAAAGGTGGCCACCTGGTATGATCATCCCACACCTTTGTCCATGTGTCCCAGAAGGCCTGCCCCCACCCTCCACAAACATGCCCACAGCAAAGATGCGTGTGAGCTCACGGAACAGGCAGACCAAATTAGGGTGGCCATCAGACACAGAGCGATCAAAGCAGACTGGTAATGCTGCAGTCAACTCAGGTTCTAGTCACCTGGTCTGCCACCTTCGAGTGAGGGTAGGGCTGCTTCCTCTCCCAATAACTCCATCATCCTCTGACCACGTGGACCTATGGCTGAGGTGTCATGGACCCTGTTGTGATGCATGTGGGAGGCATATTTTCTTGTTGTTGAGCTCTCTGTTGGCCTGGCTTGGGCAGGTGGCATGATTGTGGCTCCTAGGGCCTCGATCAGAGGGGCTCAGGTGGTTCTCCCACTGTGGCCTTTGTGCAGCCAGGACTCTGGGGACCACAATGCCTGACTCAATTTTGGGAAGCTCTCGCTGAGATGAGGTTTGTTGATGTCACCCAGGCTAGTCTCCCACCCCTGATCCCAGGAAGCCTCCCACCTCAGGCTCTCAGGGTGCGGAGCTGACAGCCGTGAGCCAGGGTGCCCAGCCTGGACTCG
>NW_007144302.1:0-520 GCF_000164805.1 Carlito syrichta
GATTGCTGTTGTGCTGGCCTAACTAGTCGGACGATTAGTAGGCCAATTAGTTAGATGGCCTCACTTGTCGGTGACTAGCTCTCACTTGGTAGTGCTTAACTTGTCATGTGAGCTGCCTTATAGGCTGACAATTTGGTCTACTATTCGGCCGATTGTTTAGCTGACTTAACTAGTTGACAGCTAAGCGACCAACCAGTTAGCTGACTTAACTAGTCAGCCGGCATGTGAGCCAACAGATGAGCTGATTTAACTAAATGTCCGGTGAGTGATCTGACAGGTCAGCTGACTTAACTATTCGACTGGCAAGTGAACTGACTGGTCACCTGACTTTAGTCAACTGGCAAGTGAGCTGACTGGTCAGAGGACTTATCTAGTCGGCCGGCCATTGAGTCGACCAGTGAGCTGACTTAACTAGTCAACCGGTGATTGAGGCGACAGGCAAGCTGCCTTAACTAGTCAGCAGTTGAGTGAGACGACTGGCCAGCCTGCTTAAATTAGGCAGCCTGCTGGCTGGACATTT
>NW_007144303.1:0-938 GCF_000164805.1 Carlito syrichta
TTAACTAGTTGACAGCTAAGCGACCAACCAGTTAGCTGACTTAACTAGTCAGCCGGCATGTGAGCCAACAGATGAGCTGATTTAACTAAATGTCTGGTGAGTGATCTGACAGGTCAGCTGACTTAACTATTCGACTGGCAAGTGAACTGATTGGTCAGCTGACTTTAGTCGACTGGCAAGTGAGCTGACTGGTCAGAGGACTTATCTAGTCAGCCGGCCATTGAGTCGACCAGTGAGCTGACTTAACTAGTCAACCGGTGATTGAGGCGACAGGCAAGCTGCCTTAACTACTCAGCAGTTGAGTGAGCCGATTGACCAGCCAGCTTAATTAGGCAGCCTGCTGGCTGGACATTTGGATAGTCAGCCAGCTTAACTAGCCAGCCACACTGCTGACTAGCCAACTGACTTAACTTGCAAGCTACATCACTAGCCAGTTGACTAGCCTCTAGAATTAACCAGCTGTTTTAACCAGCTAGCCATCTGAATTCACTAGCTTTCTATCTAGCTAGAGAACTGGCTAGCCAACTTACTTAATGAGGTGACTTAACTAGCAAGTCAGCTGGTTACCCAGCTGACTTAACTAGTTGATTAACGAGATAGGCAGCTATCCAGACAGGTGACTAAACTAGCTGGCTTAACTAGTTATACAGCTATCTACCAGCTGACTTAACTAGCTCTTTACCTCTCTAGAAACCTGAATAACCATCGACTTAACTAGTTGACTTAATTAGTTAGCCAGCTGGCTAGCCAACTGACTTGACTAGGTCACTAGCTAGATAGGCAGCTGGCTAGCCAGCTAACTTAACTGGCTGCCTTAACTAGCTGGCTTGCTTTCTAGACAGTCAAATTAGCTAGCTTGCTACTTAGTTAGCCAGCTGCCTATCCAGCTGAATTAACTAGGTGACTTATCTTACTAGCCAGCTGTTAGCAAGCTGACA
>NW_007144304.1:0-993 GCF_000164805.1 Carlito syrichta
TATTTTAAAGAACTTAAAGGAGAAGTGTAGTATTTAGTGTTTACCTACATATTCATTATTTCTGTTGCTCTTTCTTCATTCCTGATGATGCATCATTTCTTTTCAGTCATTTTAATGCTTTAGCATTTCTTGTAGAATGATCTGATCGGAACGCACTCTCTCTGTTTTTCTTTATCTGCAAATGTTATTATTTGCTTTCATTTCTTTCTTTCATTTCTTTCTTTCTTTCATTTCTTTCTTTCTTTCTTTCTTTCTTTCTTTCTGTCTGTCTTTCTTTCTTTCTTTCTTTCTTTCTTTCTTTCTTTCTTTCTGTCTTACTTTGTGTCTTTCTTTCTGTCTTTCTTTCTGTCTTTCTTTCTGTCTTTCTTTTCTTGTTGGAGTCTTACTCTGTGGCCCAGACTGGGTGGGCTCTGGTGATCCTTCCACCTTAGAGTTCCAAGTAGCTGGAACTAAAGGCATGCTACCATGCCCAGCTAATTTTTGATTTATTGTAGAGATTAAGTCTTGTCAAGTTGCCCGGGTGAGTCTCGAACCTGCGGGCTTAGGCAATCCACTCGCCTTGGCCTCCCAAAATGCTGGAGTTACAGGTTGAGCCACCAAGCCCAGCCTGCTTTCATTTCTAAAGAGTATTTTAGGTGGATACAGAATTGTGGGTAGATACTTGTTTCCCTTCAGCAGTTTGATGATGTTCTCTTCCACTTTCTATTCATCTCTGTGATATCTGATGAGAGGAAGTCTTTTGTAATTTGAACTTTATGTCCTTTCATGTAATGTCTGTTGTAATTATCTTCCTAAGGTTTCTTCTCTTGAAATTGATCAGATTGTTCTTAATTTTTTCATTGTTAGAATTTCGGATTGTTATCTTGGATATGAATATTATGTTTTGTAAACTCTGGAGTTTATTATAATTCTCTGGAGAACGTTGTTTTTTATTTTGCTCTTAATGCTGTCTCTTTTTGCAGACTATCAATTCATTTAGGTGCAGATGGCAAT
>NW_007144305.1:0-10739 GCF_000164805.1 Carlito syrichta
GACATTTTGTGAAGAGAAGCTGTAGTGCAGCAACCCCCAATCTGGGAGGGTTTATGCATAATGTTCTATGTCTGTTCCAAGAAGTCACCTGGAGGTCTAGTGGGGAATGACATTGGTTTATAGGAGGTCAGTTGGTGAAGAAGGAATCCATGTCTCGGACCAGTACAGCAAGGAGTTTTGTAATCAAGCAAATTAATTATTCATATTGCTATATGGTGTTTACGAGTGAGTCAGGGCACACCTCCATTGTTTGCAGCTCTGTTCAGTCACCTGCATCTCATGACTTTTTATTGGGAACATGCATAACCTTCAGAGACCAGCCTTGCCTAGAGGTTGCTGCCTGAGGGAGGGTTCAGACAGTAGCCAGGTATTGAGGAATCAAGTCTATATCTGGACAGTTACCTCACAGAAGTCCAGTGTAAGGAAAGCCACCTCTGCCTCTCTGACCTATTAGACAGTTCTTTAATAGTCTATTGCAGCTGGGCTCGGTGGCTCAGCCTGTAATCCCATGCCTTTGGGAGGCTGAGGTGAGTGGATTGCCTGAGCCCATGGGTTCGAGACCAGCCTGGGCAGCAAGACCTCATCTCTACAATAAATCAAAAATTAGCTGGGCGTGGTAGCGCACACCTATAATTCCGGCTACTCTGAAGGCTGAGGCAGAAGGATTACTGGAGCCCAGCAGGTCGAGGCTGCGGTGGCTGGGAGCGGCCACTGCACTCCAGTCTGGGCGACAAAGTGAGACTCCAACTCAAAAAAAAAAAAAATAGTCTATTGCTTCTTCCTATTGTCTGGACTAGGTTTATGCTTGACCTAGGATTGTGTAATTGAGCATATATAACTGGCCTTTTCTTTTAGATTATTGAAATATAATTTTTTTAAAAAATGAATTTTCTTTATGTTATTAACATAAGCAAAATTAGTTTTACTCTCTTTTATCAGAGCTTAACATTTATTCTACAGAGCTTTGTGTTTGTTCTGTTTTTTGTCTTGTTTATTTTTAAATTTAATTTGGATGTAGAATGATTCTATTTTGTTTTTAATAAGCAAGGTTATATTTGAAATTTATTCTCCTGGATTACTCCCAAGTGTTTCCATTAAAATTCAATGTTGTCCCTACCCTCTGAGATTAAGCCAATGGTATATATCACAAACAAATCTCTGGTGTTTTATGAAATTAATTATTCAATTCTTTATGTGCTTTTTACCTTTAGAGACCTATATGGACAATACTAACCAAGTATAATTTTCTTATTAATGAGCCCAAATGAATATATGAATAAAGCTAACACAGTGTATGCCAGGACACTAAGGACTATTAAAGCTGATTTCAGTGATTATAAAAGTAGGGCTACATAGCTTAGAATAAATTTAGAATTAAACATTTTCCTAATTTTTGTTGTAATAAAACATATATAACACAAACTAGACCATCTTAACCGTTTTTAAGTATACAGATATGTTGTATTAAATGCATTCATAGCATCCTGTAACTATTACCACCATCTATCTCCATAACACTTTTCATCTTGCAAAACTGTAACTTTGTATGGAACTTAATTTGGATGTAGAATGATTCTATTTTGTTTTTAATAAGCAAGATTATATTTAAAATTTATTCTCCTGGATTACTCTCTACTTTCCCCTCTCCCTTTTCTCTGGTAGCCACTTTTCTATGTTCTGTCTCTATGACTCTGACAATTCTAATTACCTCATTTTAGTGAAATCATACAGTAGTTGTCTTTGGTGGCTGGCTTTTTTCACTTAGTATAGTGTCCTCAGGGTTCATCCTTGTTGTAGCATATGTCAGAATTTCCTTCCTTTTTAAGGATGAGTAATATTACATTGTATGTATGTACGGCATTTTGCTTATCCATTTATATGTTACTGGGCACTTGGGATGCCTCCACATGTTAGCTATTGCGAATAATGCTGCTGTAAATAAGGGTATACAAATAGCTCTTTGAGACCCTGCTTGCATTTCTTTTAGGTGTATACCCAGAAGTGGAATTGTGGGATCAGGTGATAATTTTATTTTTAATCTTTTAAAGAGCTGACATACTGTTTTCTGCCACTGTTCTACCATTTTACATTCCCACCCATAGTGCACAAGTGTTTCAATTTCTCTACACTCCCATCAACACTTGTTATTTTCTATTATTTTGATAGTAACCATCCTAATGAGTGTGAGGTAGTATCTCATAGTTTCCATTTGAATTTCCTCAGTGATCTGTGAGCATCTATTTTTATTTTTTGTTTTGTTTCGTTGTGTTTTTTGAGTTGGGGGTCTCACTGGATTACTCAGCCTGGAGTGCATTGCCCTGGCTGGAGTGCAGCAGCACAATCACAGTTCACCACGACCTTGACCTCCTGGACTCAGACTGTCCTCCTGCCTCAGCTTCCTGAGTAGCTAGGACTACAGGTGTGTGCCACTACACCTAGCTAAATTTATTTTTCTTTTTTGTAGAGACAAGGCCTCACTATGTTGTCCAAGCTGGCCCTGAACTCCTGAGCTCAAATGGTCCTTCCATCTTGACCTTCCAAAGTACTGGGATTATAGGCATGAGCCACTGCATCCATCCTTGAGTATCTTTTCATGAGCTTGTTGACCATTTGTAGATCTTATTTGGAGAAATGTCTGTTCAAGTCCTTTGTCTATTTTTGTGTCAGGTTTCTGTTGCTGTTGCTATTTTTAGGAGTTTTCTATATAGTCTGGATATTAATTCTTTATCAGATATATAATTTACAAACAAAAAATTCTGTGGGTTACCTTTTTTACTCTGATAATACTGCCTTTTGATGCACAAATATAAAAAATAATTTTTGTGAAGTCCAATTGTCTGTTTTTTCTTTTGTCTTCTGTACCTTTGGTGTCATAGCTCAGAAATCATTGCCAAGTCAAATGTTGTGAAGTTTTTCCCCTGTGTTTTCTCATAAGAGTTTTTTTTTTTTTTTTAAAGATAATCTTAGGTTTTGAATTTAGGTCTTTGAACCAGTTTGAGTTGATTTTTGTATATGTTGTTAGGTAAAGGTCCAACTTCATTCTTTTTCATGTGGATATCTAGTTTTCCAGCACCATTTGTTGAAAAGATTGTCCTGTCCCTACTGAATCATCATGACTCCTTTGTTAAAAACTGTTTTGTTACAGCTGACTGGGTTCGAATGCCTGATACACAGAAAAGCCAGTACACTAACAGTAGTCTGCCAGAGAGAAAGAGTTTAGTGATCACAGGGCAGCTGAGTGAGGAAGATGGGAAATGTTTTTCAAATTTACCTCCCCAAGAATTTTAGGCCAGGTTTTTTTTTTTTTTTTAAAGCAATAATTTTGTTGGTGGAGGTTAGGGAGCAGGTACTGCTGATTAGTTGGGAATGAAGTCATGGGAGTGTCAAAACTGTCTTTGTGCATACAGGTTTCTGGGAGTGGGTCCCAGGACCAGTGCAGTCAGTTCCTTGGTATGAGTCATGGTTTCAGGTGGGGTCATGGGTCCATCAGAGTATAAAGTTTTGAAAAACATCTCAAACATCAGTCTTAGGTTTTGCAGTAGAGAAGCTGTCTATAAAGCAAGTTCTACAACCTTCAGCTACTATCTGACCCATGGGAAGTAAGCCATTATAGAAATGACTTTAGAAGGAAAGTATGAGGGTAGAAATCCCCAGAGATTAAACTGCTTGTGTCCGTCTGCAGATCAGACTTCTGGATGCCGTCAAGGAGATCTGTGTGGCCTCAGGCTCTTTAAGGGAAAATATGTTTATCAGTCTTAGAGGTTACTTCCTCCCTTTCCAGGAGTCAGGACATGAAGATAATCAATAGCTCTCTATTGAAATGAAAGCAAACTTAGAAACAACAGATTTGTTCATTTTTTAATCATAGCTGTCACTTTGCAGGACTCAGGTCTCTTCCATAGCTTTTATCTAGTGGCCCTGTATTTTATATAGTCAGTTTCAATTTGACTATATATCAAGGATTTACTTCTGGAATGTCCTATTCCAGTGATCTATATGTCTGTCATTATGCTAGTACTACACTATTTTGATTACTGTAGCTATGTAGTAAGGTTTTGAAGTCAGGAAGTGTGAATGCTTTGTTCTTCTACAAGATTATTTGACTATTTGGCATCCCAAGAGAGTTCATGTGAATTTTAGGATAGGTTTTGCTATTTCTGTAAAAAAAAAAAAAAAAGTACTGGGATTTTGATAGGGGTTCTACAGATTCATCGAATCTATAGATTGCTTTGGGTAGTAGTGACATCTTAACAGTAATGTGTCTTTCAGTCCCTCAACATGGCACATGTTTCTATTTATTTATGCTGTCTTTATTTTTTTTAGCAGGGTTTTGTAGTCTTCGTTATACATATCTTTTACCTCTTTGGTTAATTGCTAAGTATTTTATTCTTTTGCTGCTGTGGAATTGTTTTTGTAATTTTCTTTTAGTTTGTTCATTGTTAGTTTTTATAAGTACAGCTAGTTTTGAGCTAGGTGTAGTGACTTGCTCTGGTAATCTCAACATTGGAGAAGGCTGAGGCAGGAGGATCACTTAAGGCCAGCAATGTGACACCAGCATGGGCAAAGTGAGATCCTGTCTCCAAAAAAAAAAAAAAATTACCCAGACATGGTTTTGTGTTCTTCTTGTCTCAGCTATTCTGGAGGCTGAGAGGGGAGGATTTCTTGAACCCACGGGTTTGGTGACCTGTGATCATGCTACTACACTCGAGTCAGAGTGTCAGAACAAGACTCTATCTCAAAAAAGAAAGAGAGATAGAGAGAAAGAAATACAACTGATTTTAGTGTGTTGACTTTGTATCTGGTTATGTTGCTGAATTAATTAATTATTTATACCATTTTTGTATGTGTGGAATTTTTAGTGGTTTCTATAAATGAGATTGTGTCCCTGTGAACAGGGAAAATTTTTCTTCCTTTCAATTTTGGATGCCTTTTTCCTTTTTATCTTGGCTAATGCTCTCGATAGAACTTCAATTGCCTGTGTCCCATAGGAGTGGTAAAAGTGGACATCCTTGCTTTGTTCGTGATTTTAGAGGCAAAGCTTTTAGTCTCTTACCATTGAGTATGATGTTCACTCTAGGTTTTTATACATGGCTTTTATTATGTTGAGTAGTTTGTTGAATGTTTTTTATCATGAAAGGGTATTGAATTTTCCCAAATGCTTTTTCTACATCAATTGAGAAGCTCATGCACTTTTTCCTTTATTCTATTAATGTGATATATTACATGGATTAAGTTTCATGTATTGCATTCTGGGAATTCATCCTACTTGGTCATTGTGTATAATTCTTTTAATGTGCTGCCAAATTCGGTTAGTATTTTGTTGAAGAATTTTGCATCAATGTTTATAAGGGATATTGGCCTGTTGTTCAAAAACTTTTTAAAAAAAAAATTTAGTGTCTTTGCCTGGCTTTGGTATCAGGGTAATCTTGGCCTTATAGAATAAACTAGGTAATGTTATCTTATTGTTAATATTTTGGAAAAGTTTGAGAAGAATTGATGTCATAAATACTGTTTTAAAAATAGTGTTCATGGACAACTCACTGGGCTTATTATTGTATCATAGTTTTTACTGTGCAGTAAGTGATCCTCCTGATTGTTTATAATGCTTGCTTTTAAAAATCAGAAATTTCACATGGTGCATAGCTATGCCCTTTAGATTGCTGCCAGGCAGATTCTTCTTGTACCTCCACATTTCTAGATAACCAGGAGCTCAGCAAAGTTGTCAAAAGTTTTTAAGGACTGATCCAATGAATAACATTAAAGTTATGACTTCTACAAAATATGTGACCAAGAAGGTGATGTTCACTGACCTGCTAGCCAATTTCTAGGAGTGTTCTAGTCAAATAGTATATTAAAGGGACAAAGATGAAAAAGGAACATATAATTTAGACACAGTGAAAGGAGAGAATGAGAGATGATGGAATGTAATGAAGAGGTGGGGAAGGAGACACAATAGATGAAGCTGGCAAGTTACCTTCACATACCTGCTATATAGCAGCCTTGTTTTTTTGGCCACCCAACCCTTCAGGCCATTTAATACTAAAGCTGCTGGTACTGCACTAAGTGCAAAAACTTTTTAAAGACTTTTAAAAATAGTGACTTGGATAATAGCAGAATCTATGTATAATTGTATTTTCTGTAGAAATACACCAATTATGCCTATTGGGAGTTTAATAAACTTGTTTTTGTTCTTATTCTATTCATATCTTTACTTTAAAATAGATATACTGGTCTGAAGAGGTGATTTTATTACTGACTCATTTAACGTAATCACAAAAGAAGTTATAGAAAAGAGTTTTAAGGAAAAATTAGACTTATTTCAGTGGTCTATTTTTCTTAAAGGATCTATGTTTTTGGTTCCGGAGAATCTGGCTGTGCTGTGTGTGGATGTTGCAAGCCTTGTGTATGAGAGTTGGATGGTCAAGAAGCAAGACAAAGAGGAATTCTTGATACAGGAAAAGAAATGATACCTTTAGATCTTCTTTTAGGTAATTTGATTGATTATACTAAACATGTCCTCAACTCAGCAATTCAGATAATTTAAATGATTTCTTTTAGATATATGTTACAAAATTAAAAAATAATAGTTAACATATATAGTACTGCTATATGCATACTGACAGTATGACATCATTTTAGGGATGAGATTATTTTTCCTTTTTTTACTAAAAATTTTTATCGTAAATATAATTTGTGTTTTAGACAATGTTTTTGCTAGCTCTTTCTTGATTCTGTATAGTTCTGTGATAGCTATTACATAACATATATGTTATTAATATTATTATTTTTTGGTCAATCATCTAGCTGTTCCAGTACATGGGGTTAACATTGAAGAACACCTTCAGTTGCGACAAGAAGAAAAATGGCAGCATATAATCAGAAGACACAGATTAGAGGAAGGAAGAGGTAAGCTGTAGCTACATAGAAAAAAGTATACGAAAGTCCATTTTCCTACCATATACTAAGAACATTAAAAAGAATTGTACTGATGACATACATTTAATTCAGTAAGGCATTGATGTAAGTCAACCACATTAAGAATCGTGCCATGTATCTGATATCAATAACTATTAACGAATGGCAACATTTAAAGGAACATAAATTCTGAGAACTTGTCCTTCACCCACAGTTTGGACTCAACTGTTTGACCATGGAAGAAAATTCAGTTTAGTCCCTTTACTTCTGTTTTCTTAATCATTTGTGATCATTATCATTTGGGCATAGTCCCATTACTTTATAATATGTGAGAAAATTGCATATTAAATATTCCTTTGAGCATAGGATAGAATTTAAGTTCTGAGTCTTTCTGACATATTATAATTAAATGATGATTCTTTCTATGTTGATTTAGTTTGTCTAAGATTAGTTATCAGCAATCTCTTTACTACCTGTTTTTGCTTGCTCTGGAAATATTAGGTTGAGTCATATGAACTGACACACAAAATGCAGCAATGTTTCAACCGATGTATAGTAAATCTTTTGCCATGACATTTAATTACTTGCCTAATGCTGAATATCTTGTTAGTCTTTTTACTTTTAATAAGAAAAGCTATTCTACCCTAGGTATGGTTTATTTCTGCATATTAGAAATAAAGGAACATTGATTAGGCATAACTTGATGAATGCAGAATATTCTATTGCTGTTTATTTTAAATTTATCATAGACCTTTAAAATATGAATTATAAACTCTAACCATTTAAAGTACATTTAAATATTTAAGGAAATTATGTTATATCTGATTTTACAAATATAGACTTAGGTTCTAGGCAGTTGGTATATATTTTGTGGCAAATAGCTTTCATTGGTAGGCCTAAATATATAGAAACACTACATTCGGGTTACTGGTGCACAGAAACTTTGTCTTATCCTTATTTTTTGGTAGAATTCTTATACTTATCACTCTCTTTCATGTTTGTGAAAACTAAGTAGTAAATACCTTTTCTTGATGAGTTGGGAAATCTTCATTATAGCCCTCAGTTTTATCAGTGTTTGCTTTGCATAATATTGAAATTAACTAAAATTTGTGCATATTGGAACCACATCCTCTTTTTGCACAGTCACCATAGTTATCATAGAATCATGCCAAGGGAGGGCACAGTTAGCACAGAATTGTGCAAAGTGATGCCAGCTTGTGTATTTTGTTCATTTTATAAAAATACTTTTGCCTTTAAACAAGAATTCAAACTATGCATTCATTTTTAAAAAGTCAAACTTTAGAGTCATTCAGTGATTTTGGAAATTCTTATGCTATATTAAATAATTAAAAAATAGTATTCTTATATGACACTGTTATGATCTTTATATTCCTTCTCAGCACTTTGTTACAGCAGTTTTATAAGAAAATTGATTTTTTGTAAGAAAACAAAAAATAAGAGTACAAGAGAGTCCCCACACTTACTTAGGGAAATAGACTAGAATATAGGTATTCTCTAAAGAGAAACAAAAGTGTATACCCACACAAAGAGTTGTACATGAAGTATTATTTTATCTGTAACAGTCAAAACCTGGAATATCCCACATATCCACAGATAATGAATGAGTATACAAATTGTGGTATAGCCATACAATGAAATACTACTCTGCAATGAAAAGGAACTGTGGATACACACAACAGTATGGATAAATCTCAAAACAACTGTGCCAAGTGAAAAGAAGTCAGAAAGTGTATGTAGCATAGGATAATTCAGTTATATAACATTTTAGAAAATGCAAACTGGAAAGCAGATTAGTTGTTGACCAGAAAGGGTGGGGGTAGCATCGGGAGGGAGGGATTACAAAGAGGCAGGATGTAGACTTTTAGGGAAGGTGGATATGTTCATTAATAATCCACAGTCGTGGTGATGGTTTAATGAGCAAATATATACATCAAAACTTTTCACATTGTGCCTCCTATTCATGTGCAGATCAGTAAGCTGTGTTTAAAATTGTAACTGTACAGTAAGTCATTTAATTACAGGTGAGATTGAAGAGTTATGAGTGGCTAGACACAGTAGTTCATGCCTGTAATCCCAGCACTTTGGGAAGCCGAGGTGAGAGGATTGCCTGAGCCCAGGGGTTCAAGAGCAGCCTGGGCAACTTGATGCGACCCCGTCTCTACAATAAATCAAAAAATTAGTCGAGTATGGTGGCACATACCTGTAGTTCCAGCTACTTAGAAGACTGAAACAGGAGGCTTGCCTGAGCTCAGCAGGCCGAGGCTGTGGTAGCTGTGAGCATGGGCAATAGGATGAGACTCTGACTGAAATGAAGTGAAATGAAATGATGAAATGAGATGAGATGAGATGATGAGATGAGATGAAATGAAATGATGAAATGAAGTGATGAAATGAAATGAAATGTTGAAATGAGATGAAATGATGAAATGAGATGAGATGAGACAATGAGATGAGATGAAATGACATGATGAAATGATGAAATGAGAGGAGATGAGATGATGAGATGAGATGACATGAGATGAAATGATGAAATTAAATAATGAAATGAAATGATGAAATGAGATGAAATGAAATGAAGAAATGAAATGAGATGAGATGAAATGAAATGATGAAATGAGATGAGATGAGATGACATGAGATGAAATGATGAAATGAAATAATGAAATGAAATGATTAAATTAAATGAAATGAAGAAATGAAATGATGAAATGAGATGAAATGATGAAATGAAATGAGATAAGATGAAATGAGATGATGAGGTGAGATGAGATGAAATGAGATGAAATGATGAAATAAGATGAGATGAAATGAAATGATGAAATGATGCAATGAAATGAGATGAGATGATGAGATGAGATGAGATGAAATGATGAAATGAAATGATGAAATGAAATGAAATGATGAAATGAGATGAAATGTTGGGATGGGATGAGATGAGATGAGATGAAATGAGATGAGTTGAGATGAGATGAGATGAGTTGAGATGAGATGAGTTGAGATGAAATGAAATGAAGAAATGAGATGAAATGATGAATAAGTTGAAATGAGATGAAATGATGAAGTGAGATGAGATGAGATGAAATGAAATGATGAAATGAAATGATGAAAGGAAATGAAATGAAGAAATGAAATGAAATGATGAAATGACATGAAATGATGAAATGACATGAAATGAGGAGATGAGATGAGATGAGATGAGGAGATGAGATGAGATGAAATGATGAAATGAAATGAAATGATGAAATGAAATGAAGAAATGAAATGAAATGATGAAATGAAATGAGATGAAATGAGATGAAATGAGATGAAATGATGAGATGAGATGAGACGAGATGAGATGACATGAGATGAAATGATGAAATGAAATAATGAAATGAAATGATGAAATGATGAAATGAAATGAAATGATGAAATGAGATGAGATGAGATGAAATGAAATGATGAAATGAGATGATGAGATGAGATGACGAGATGAAATGATGAAATGAAATAAATCAAATAATGAAATTAAATTAAATTAAGAAATGAAATGAAATGAAATGAAGAAATGAAATGAGATGAGATAAGATGAGATGAGATGAAATGAGATGAGATGGAAATAGATGAAATGATGAAATGAGATGAAATGATGAAATGAAATGAAGAAATGAAATGAGATGAAATGATAAGATGAAATGAGATGAAGTGATGAAGTGAAATGAGATGAGATGACATGAAATGATGAAATGAAATGAAGAAATGAAATGAGATGAAATGATAAGATGAATGAGATGAAGTGATGAAGTGAAATGAGATGAGATGAA
>NW_007144306.1:0-313 GCF_000164805.1 Carlito syrichta
AGATGAGATGAGTTGAGATGAGATGAGATGAGATGAAATGATGAAATGAAGAATTGAAATGAGATGAAATGATAAGATGAAATGAGATGAAGTGATGAAGTGAGATGAGATGAAGTGAAATGAATGAAATGACATGAGATGAAATGATGAAATGAAGAAATGAAATGACATAAAATGAAATGATGAAATGAGATGAGATGAGATGAGCAGATGAGATGAGATGAAATGAGATGAAATGATGAAATGAAATGAAGAAATGAAATGATGAAATGAAGAAATGGAATGGACTGGAATGAAATGAAATGAAATGAAA
>NW_007144307.1:0-6321 GCF_000164805.1 Carlito syrichta
GATGAAGTGAAATGAATGAAATGACATGAGATGAAATGATGAAATGAAGAAATGAAATGAAATAAAATGAAATGATGAAATGAGATGAGATGAGATGAGCAGATGAGATGAGATGAAATGAGATGAAATGATGAAATGAAATGAAGAAATGAAATGATGAAATGAAGAAATGGAATGGACTGGAATGAAATGAAATGAAATGAAACGAAATGAAATTCGATGAAATTAGATGAAATGATGAGATGAAATGATGAAATGAAATGATGAAATGAAATGAAATGATGAGATGACATGTCATGACATGACATGACATGAAATAGCTACATCCTGATAATTGACTCCCGGAGGATTGACTTCGCCTGGGACTGAGAACCACATTCAGGAAAGTGAAGCTCCAGTGATGGGTCAGACATGGAGGGGCAGAAGGAGGGCGTGGAGCCAGAGATGGTGGGTAGGGAGGAAAAGACAAGGCTGGAAACCAAGTGTGTCAGGGCCCTGGGGGTGGAGAGGCAGCGCCATTAGCTGGAGAGGCTCGGAGAGGCCAGAGACGCCAAGGGAGCTCTCGTCACATGGAACCCCCATGGTTTGCTCCTCCAGGTGTCCAGTTGCCTCAGTTGGAGTCCCGGGAAGTGGAGGCTTCTCTAAGGGACCTCCACTCCTTCACTGCTCCAGCAGCACCCGGGTTCAGCAGACCATGGGGCTCCCATCACCTTCTCGGGGCCCCTCACATCTAGCTGGGGAAGCGAGGTCTACACAGGCCCCATGTTTGTACTGGTCTTTGACCTACCCCAGGCTTGGTGATTATCTCCAAGCCATGGTTTCCCTTTCTCTCTGGCAGTTTATATGTGCTGCCTGTCCTGGCCGTGCCTTCAGTGTCGGGAGGAGCACGCCTCGCCTGATGTACACTCTTAAGCCAGACTACCAGTTAGATTCCCAGTTCTGTTTCTTACCAACTGGGTGACCTGCCTAGGCCTCAACTTCCCCATCAGTAAAATGGGGTTCATTGGATTGTTATGAAGTTTAAGTGACCTAACATGTAGACAAATGCCTTATTTCTTTGGTTATATATAAAACGAAATTCTGTCCTGCCCAATAAACATCAGGAACAGCTCTAAGGCTGGAGGTCATGTGTTTGGGGGAGGGATCGCAGGACTACGGGATGGAGGGCAACCCAGCTGATAGCGGACAGCAGTGGGAGCTGCTTGCCTGGCCCTCTGGGGTTGAGGGCAGGGCCGGGATCACTCCCAGCTCAGTTCTGTGGCATCAGGCACATCAGGCCAGTTTGGCATCAAAAGCCTCCAGGGCTCTTCCTTTGTGTTCATGAGTTTCCGACCAGAACACATGTCTTGACCCCCTAGAATCGCCCTGCACTGTGTCACGTGTATGTGTGGTTGCCTTTCCTTGGGGAGGCTGGCACCACGCAGTGATAAGTTCTCTGTCTCTCACTTTCTGTTTTCTTGTTCCTCTCCATCTAAAAAGGGAGAACCAAAACGCCTGCCTAGGGCTAGCTTTTCGTCGAAGCTGAAGCAGCTTCCTCTCAAGCCTTCACTAATGGAAAACAGCCAGCCCGTCCATTGGCGTCCCACATGGTCTCCTTCCACAACTGGAAGAGCTTGGCCTATGCTACAGGTGAGGAAACTGAGGCTCAGAGGGCAAAGGGCACTTGTGCTGGGTCAGGGTACCTGTTGGAAAGACTTACCATCTGGGCTGGGCCTGGTGACTCATGCCTATAACCCCAGCACTTTGGGAGGCCAAGATGTGAGGATCGCTTAAAGTCAGAAGTTTGAGACCAGCCTGGGCAGCACAGCAAGTCCCTGTCTCTACAAAAATAAAAAAAAAAAAAACAGGCATGGTGGTGCACACCTGTAGTCCCAGCTACTTGGGAAGCTTAGGCAGAGGGTTACTTGAGCCTAGGAGTTCCAAGATTCAAGGAGCTATGATCGCGCCTCTGCACTCCAGCCTGAGTGACAGAGTGAGACCCTGTCTCTTTTTGTTCTTTGTTTTTTTGAGTTGGAGTCTCACTCCATTGCCCAGGATGCAGTACAGTGGCACGCTCACGGCCACCTCAGCCTAGACCTGCTGGGCTCAGGCAATCCTTCTGCCTCAGCCTTCCAAGTAGCTGGAACTACAGACACATGCTACCATGCCCGGCTAATTTTTTTATTATTATTTACTTATTATAGAGATGAGGTCTCGCCAAGTTGCCCAGGCTGATCTTGAACCCATGGTTTCAGGCAATCCTCTCACCTCAGCCTCCCAAAGTGCTGGGATTATAGACTTGAGCCCCTGTGCCCAGGGAGACCCTGTCTCTTAAAAAAAAATAAGTTCCCATGACATGTCACATATGCACAGTCTTTGTAAATTACAAAGGGTCTTCACATCTAGTCTCATGGGAGAGCATCACAAAACCCCCAAAGTTTAAAGTAGGGCAGCTATTATTATTACTCCTCATTGACAATGAGAAAACAGAGGCTTGGAAGATTATAGGTATTTCCACCAGTGGAAATAAATTAATCAGTTAAATTCAGCATTTATTGAGGAACTACTATGTGCCAGCTACTGTTCTAGTTCTTAGGAAACAAAGGAGTAGCTGAGATGGCCCTAATGTTGAGACAGTATGGTGGATGCTTTGAGGGCTCTGGGACAGCACAGAGGAAAGGGATATTGGGGTGGCTTCTTGGATGAGGTGACATCTGAATTGAGTCTTAAAGGATGGCTAGGAAGTGACCGGGTAAGTAGAGGTGAGATGGGCACTTGGAGCTAAGAGACAAGGCTAGGCCAAGCACAGGAAATGGTCCAAGGCAGAAGTCATGGTAGTTGGTTCTTACAGAACAGATACTTAAAGTAGGCAAGAGAATGACCTCTTTGTGTGTTGTGTGTGTCATGCATGTGTGTGTGCGTACATGTGTGGTAATGGTGATATGGTCTGTGGAACACACAGCTGCTCTCTCACTTGTCAGTGAAACCCTAGAGGCAGGGAACTGGGAGGAAGGATGTTTATTTCTGAATGCGGAATTCAAGGAGACAAGCCAGTAGAGATACCGAGGTCACCTCAGCTCCTAGGGTTTTACAATCTGTATTTATAAGCAGAAGCATTGAAGTTTGTTATGGATTAATACCAAATGATGTGATTTACTAAGCATTCTGGAAAATTCCAGTTACAATTACGTTTCATCAGCCGGGCTCGGTGGCTCAGCCTGTAATCCCGCGCCTTTGGGAGGCTGAGGTGAGTGAATTGCCTGAGCCCACGGGTTCGAAACCCGCCTGGGCAGGCGAGACTTCATCTCTACAATAAATCAAAAAATTAGCTGGGTGTGGTAGCGCACGCCTGTAATTCTGGCTACTTGGAAAGCTGAGGAGGAAGGATCGCCGGAGCCCAGGAGGTCGAGGCTGCGATGGCCGAGAGCGGCCACTGCACTCCAGTCTGGGCGACAGAGTGAGACTCCAACTCAAAAACAAAACAAAACAACCAAACAAACAAAAAAAATGATTACGTTTCATCAGATATAAAGTTCATTGTCTACATATTTTTGGTACGTATTACTGGGAGGCTGTAATTTAGTTTTATCAGTAACTCTAAATAAAAATGCTAGTGGAGGCCGGGCTTGGTGGCTCAGCCTGTAATCCCAGCACTTTGGGAGGCCGTTGTGAGGGGATTGATTGTGCCTACGCATTTGAGAACAGCCTGGGCAACTTGGTGAGCCCTCATCTCTATAATACATCAAAAATTAGCCAGGTGCGGTAGCAAGTGTCTGTGGTTCTGGCTACTTGGAAGACTGAGGTGGAAGGATCACCGGAGCCAAGTGGGTCGATGCTGAGGTGGCTGTGAGTGTGCCACAGCACTCCAGCCGGGGTGACAGAGTGAGACTCCAACTCAGAAAATAAATATGCTAGCAGAACTTAATATAAAGTGGAATATACACCATTAATCAAAGGGTACAATGAAACAAAAGTGTACTGGCTATGGTTACATGATTAACATAATTGTATTTCTAACTTTAACTATTGACCACAGGGATGAAGAACAACCTATTTCACTAGCTGTGTGGCTACAACCATGGGGTCTGTGACTCGTTTTGTTCCAGGGAGGGTCAGCACAGTCTTTTGATTCTAAGACGCAGGTGCATGCAGGTCCATAACCGTAAGCAATCCAACATTTTTAGTAGTAGAGGCCTACATTAAGAAGGTCTCCTGGCCAAACTCGGTGGCTCAGTCTGTAATCCCAGCACTTTGGGAGGCCAAGGTGAGTGAATTGCCTGAGCTTGCGGGTTCAAGACCAGCCTGGGCAACTTGAAGAGACCTTGTCTCTATAATAAATTTAAAAAATTAGCCGGGCATGGTAGTGAACGCCTGTGGAAGGCTGAAGCAGAAGGATCCCAGAGCCCAGTGGGTCGATGCTGGGGTGGCCATCAGTGTGCCACTGCATTCCAGCCTGGGCAACAGAGTGAGACTCCAATTCAAAAAAAAGAAAAAAAGTGTTGCTTCATCAGTGGCAGTATCAGATGTTTAGCAGATCCTGGTGGTCAGAGTATGATCTATAAAATCTGATGACCTGGGTTCAAATCCTACCTCCGTAACTTTTAGCTATTTGACTTTAGGAACATTACAAAGTTTCCCTGTGTCTCAGAGCCCCTGTTAGTGGGGATGATGACAGTGCCTATTTGGTGGTGGCATTGTGAGAACTATATCAGGTGATACAGGGAAAGCCCTTCTAACAGTGCTCAGCACTGAGTGACACTAGGTGATCACTGCAGCCATTATTCAGCCAGGACTGTGGTTCACGCTCTTCAGACCCATTCCCCAGAGCATCTGAGCAAGGAAAGAACCACAGATTTACTGGACTCGGGGTGCCGTCCATCATATTTGTTCTACAAATAAACCAAGAGCAAGGTATGGTCTTGGACTAGAAGGTGACCTTGAAGGTAGAGGACACAGAGAGTAAGAAAGGACAGAGGTTGGTAGGAGGAAAGTCCATTTCAGACACATCCAGGACATGGCGCGTCCAGAGGGCATTTTTTTTAGGGGATGGGCTATTATGTGGAAGGGGACAAAGTTACCCCATTTGGCTCTGGCTTCAGAGGACAGAGAAGGGAAAAATGGGCAACCAGACAGGAGTTTCTGAATTAGTCACAGCAGTGGAGTGGGCTGCTCTAGGGGTGATGGGTGGGCCCCCCATCATTATGCTTCCCAGCAGTGAGGGTTTCAAGCAGGGCCTGGGGAATATCGGTCTTACCCCACAGTGGGTGGTTGGGATCAATCTGAAGTTTCAATAAGCCACTGAGCTGGTGGCATGGTAGAACCAGAAATGCAGAAGACGGGGAGAGGAGGAACAAAGACCTGAATACCAGGAGATGTGGCTGAAGAAAGAGGCCCGGGACTGCCTACAGCAGGGCCATTAAGCTTCGTCCCTTTGAATGTGAGCTTGCTTGTCACAGAAATGGAAAGGATGACTGATAGTCCTATCAGTCATCTTCACTTTAGTATAAATTAGATACACTAATCATTGACTCCATAACAGCTGATTGATGATAGGAGAGGACAGATGATACCAAATAAGGAGAGAAAAAGACAGGGACAGTGAAGTGGGAAGAGCCCTGAAACAGTTTTTTCATCTTAATTTTGCCAAGAAGTATCCCTGGCTACAACCTGGGAGGAGAGAAAGAAATACTCAGTGGTAAACTTCTGCAATCATTTATTCATTGCAGCACCCAACTACTGAGTGCCAACTATGTACCACATCATGTGCAGGGCACTAGGGACACTAGACGCAATCAGACACTGTCCAGCCCTCTCAGACTCTCAAGCTAGAGGAAGACAGACATGGAAGCCATGGCCTTGAGCCAGCAGGACCAGTGCCATGCTAGAGGAGCTTGTCACACAGAGGATGACATCCCCCGTCAGCTATAACCCAGGCCTCTTCCTCAGAGCCACTCCTCACCCCAGGAGGACAAGGTTAATATGACACCCATTCCACGGAGAGCGAAAGAGAGGTCTAAAGAACTTGAGCAATCCCTTTGGGAGGCGGCAGAGTCAGTATTAGAGCTGTACTTGACCTCTCTAGCCTGGGAACCTGAGAGGGCTGGACAGTGTCTGACTGCATCTTGTGTCCCCAGTGCCCTGCACACGATGTGGTACATAGTTGGTGCTCAATAGTTGGGTGCTGAAATGAATAAATGATTTATTCATTTAAATCAGAAGTTTGCCACTGAGTATTTCTTCCTTTCCTCCCAGGTTGCAGTCAGGGATACTCCTTGGCAAAATTAAGATGAATGAAGAGCTAGGCCCATTTTCTCAACTTAAGTGTTTCCCCGGGGCAGGGTC
>NW_007144308.1:0-3750 GCF_000164805.1 Carlito syrichta
ACTCATTTAACTACCTAACTACCTTGCTAACATGCTGGCCAGTGAGCTGACTTAACTATGTGACTTAAGCTAGCCAGCTGGCTAGCCAGATGATTTAACTAGTTAGGTACCCAGCTAGGTATCTGGCTAGCCAACTGACTTAACTAACTGATTTATGTACCTAGATACCTAGATAACCAGCTGACTTAACTAGCTGCTTAACAAGCTAGCTACCTAGCTAGCCAGCTGGCTGGCCAGCTGACTTAACTAGGTGACTTAACTAACTAGCCAGTTGGCTGGCCCTCTGTCTTAACTAGCTGACAATTAGCAAGCAGGCTACCTGGTCAACTGAATTAACTAGCTGACACAACCAGCTAGCCAGACTGCTTTCCAGCTGATTTATGTAGTTAACTACCTAGCTGGAAGGCAGCTGAATTAACTAGCTGACGTAAATAGTTAGCCAGCTTGCCAGCCAGCTGACTTAACTAGTTTTCTAACTAGCTAGCCAGCTGGGAAGCCAGCTGACATAACTAGTTGACTTAACCTGCTAGCCAGCTGGTTAGCTAGCTGACTCAGCCAGCTGAATTATCTAGTTAGCCATCTGGCTAGCCTGCTGACTTACCTAGCTGACTCAATTAGCTTGCCAGTTGGCTAGCCAACTGACTTAAGTAGCTCGCTACCTGGCAAGCCAGCTGGCTAGCCAGTTAACTTAACAAGCTGACTTAATAGCAAGCTTGCTTGCGAGTCAGCTGAATTAACTAGCTTGCTATGTAGCTAGCCAGCTGGCAAGCCAACTGACTTAAGTAGGTGACTTAACTAACTAACTAGACTTCGGTCTAGCCAGCTAACTAAATTAGTTGGCTACCTAGATAGCCAGCTGGCGATCCAGCTGACGTAACTAGGTGATTTAACTAGTTAGTCAGCTGGCTCGACAGCTGACTTAACTATCTAACTACCTAGCTATCCATCTATTTAGCTGACCTAACTTGTCGGCTGACAAGTTGGCCCACTAGTCAGCCAATTGGTTAGCTGGCTTAACTAGTTGACCTGCTTGTAGGATGAAAGATTAGCTGACTTAACTATTCGGCCAGTGAGTGACCAGACAAGTGAGCTGACTTAACTAGTTGGTCGGTGAGAGAGCCGACTGGTCAGCTGAATTAACTAGTCTGCTGGGGAGTGAGTCGACAATTGAGCCGACCAGTTAGCTGACTTAACTAGTCAGCTGGCGAGCTATCTGACTTGTTAGCAGACCTATTGGCCTGCGAGCAAGCCAACAAGTTTGTTGACCTGTTGGATGTCATATGAGTTGACTAGTTTGCTGACTGGTTGGCAGGTGAGCTAGCCTACTAATTAGCTAACCTGATGGAAAGTGAGGGAGCCCACTGGTTAGCTCACCAGCTATCTGAGTTTCAAGCTGACTAGTTAGCTATGTAACTAGCTGATTTGCTAGCTGACTTAACTATCTAGGTGACTAGTTAACTGAGTAGCTAGCTGACTTATCTAGCTAGCAGACTAGCAACCCGACTAGCTAACTGACTTGCTAGCTCACTAACCTAGCTAGTTGGCTAGCTAACTGACTTAACTAGCTGACTAATAATGGTGGGTTAGCTGGCTAGCCAACTGACTTAACTAGCTATCAACCTGGTTGGTAACATGTTTAGCCACCTGTCTTAAGTAGCTAGCTACCTGGCTGGCTAGCTGGCTATGCATCCGGCTAGCTACCTAGCGGGCTGGTCACCTGACTAGACAGCTGGTTTAAGTAGCCAGTCAGCAGGCTGGATATTAGGATAGCCAGCCGGCATAACTGGCCCGACACTCTGCTGATCAGCCAGCTAGCCAGCGGCTTTAGTAGCTGGCCACCTACCTGACCAGCCTGCTAACAAGGTGGCTTAACATGCCAGGCACATACCTTGCCAGCCGTCTGACCAGCTGACTTAAGTAACTGACTTAATTAGATAGACAACAGGCTAGCCAACTGGCTTTACTAACTAGCCACTTAGCTAGTGATCCAGCTAACTGGCTCACTTAATTCACTGACTTAACTAGCTAGCCAGTCAGCTAGCCAGCTGACTTAATTAGCTAGCTACTAACCTAGTCAGGTGGCTATGGAGCTGACTTAGCTAGCTGACATAACCAACTAGCTGACTTAACTAGCAAGCTACCTAGCTAGTCAGTTGGCTAGTCAATTAAATTAACTAGCTGACTTAAACAGCTAGCCAGCTGGTTAGTCACCTGACTCAACTAGCTGACATAACTAGTTAGCCAGCTGGCTAGCCAGCTGGCTAGCCAGCTGATTTAACTAGCGGACAACTCTAGGTAGCCAGGTGGTTAGCAAGCTGACTTAACTAGATAGCTACCTATGTAGACCGCTGGCAACCTACCTACTTAGCTCACTGGCTTGCCAGCTGTCTTAAGTACCTAACTACCTAGCTATCCTGCTGGCCAGTGAGCTGAGTTATGTACATGAATTAACTAGCTAGTCAGCTGGCTAGTCAGCTGACTTAAAGCTAGCTATCCTGCTTGGCAGCTGGCTCTCCAGCTGACTTAACTAACTGACTTAACTAGCTACCCAGCTGACATAAATAGCTCACTTAACTAGCTAGCTACCTAGCTAGCCAGCTGACATAACTAGCTTATTCAACTTGCTAGCTAGCTAACTAGCTCTCATATAACTAGCTGTCTTAACTAGTTGACCTAACTACCTAGATACCTAGCTAACAAGTGGACTAGCGAGCAGAGTTAACTAGGTGACTTAACTAGCTAGCCAGCTGGCTAGCCAGATGACTTAACTAGCTAGCTATCCTACTAGGCAACTGGCTGGAGAGCTGGCTTAACTAGCTGACTTAACTTGCTAGCCAGCTGACTTAACTAGCTGACTTAACTAGCTAGCTACCTAGCTAGCCAGCTGAATTTACCAGCTGAAATAACTAGTGGTTACCTAGCTAGATATCTTGCTAGAAAGCCAACTTAACTAGCTGACTTAACAAGCTATCTCGCTGACTTAACTAGCTAGCTACCTACCTAGCCAGCTGATTAAACTAGCTGAAATAACTAGGTAGCCTGCTGTCTAACCATCTGAATTAACTAGTTTTTTAACTAGCTAGGGAGATGGCTAGCCAACTGACTTAACGAGGTGACTTAAGTAGCTATCCAGCTGGTTAGTCACTTAATGAAACGAGTTGATTAATAAGCTATGCAGCTAGCCAGCCAGGTGATGAAACTAGCTGACTTAACTAGTTATCCAGCTTGCTAGTCAACCGACTTAGCTAGTGCTCAAACTCTCTAGCCACCTGAAGAGACAGCTGACATGACTAGTTGATTTAATTAGCTAGCCAGCTGGCTAGTCAACTGATTTAACTAGGTCACTAACTAGCCAGGCAGCTGGCTAGGCAGCTGACTTAACTTGCTGTGTTAACTAGCAGACCTGCTTTCTAACCAGTTTAATAAATTAGCTTGCTAAATTGCTAGCCAGATGGCTATCCAGCTTACTTAACAAGGTGACTATCTAGCTAGCCAGCTGTCTAGCCAGGTGACTTAACTATCAGGCTGCCTAGGGAGCCAAATGGCTAGTCAGCTGACTTAACCAGGTGACTAAACTAGCTAGCCAGTTGGCTAAACAGCTGACATAACTAGATAGCTACCTAGCTAACAAGCTGGCTAACCAACTGACTTAAGTAGCTCTCTACCTCTCTAGCCTCCTGGATAGCAAGTGACTTAACTAGCTGACTTAATTATCTAGCCAGCTGTCTAGCCAACTGACTTAACGATGTC
>NW_007144309.1:0-845 GCF_000164805.1 Carlito syrichta
GACCAGTGGGAGGAGGGAGACCCAGTCTTGATGGAGTTCGAGGGATAATTTGGTGAGGGTGTCCTTGAGGGTGCGATTGGCTTGCTCAACCTTTCTGGACGATTGTGGGTGGTATGGAATATGGAAATGCCAGTTAATGTGGAGGTCGGTTGTTAGGGATTGTACCACTCATGAGGTAAATTTGGGTCCATTATCAGACTGGAGAGATAAAGGGACACCAAACCTAGGAGTTATGTGATTAGCAAGGATGGACCCTACAGTCGCTGCTTGTTTGTTTGTGGTGGGGTATGCCTCTACCCATCCAGAAAAGGTGTTGACCAAGACGAGGAGATATTTGATGTTGCGAACTGAGGGCATGACAGTAAAGTCACCCTGCCAGTCCGTACCCGGAAGCTGACCCCGGGCCTGATGCGTGGGAAATGTTCCCGGTTTTAAGGGGGTATGGGGATTAGTTCACTGGCAGGTAGAACATTGAGAGGTAATGGTTTTTATAAGTTTTATATGGTGGGGGTAGAGGGTGAAGAAGTTTTTTAGGAAAGACATTAGAGCAGAGGGATTGGTATGGAAGATTGAGTGTAGATATGGGATGAGGTCAGAGATAGAGGGGGGGTTTGGCGGTGGTGAATTAGTGGGAGGCATATAGCTTAGACCAGGGCGGGTAACGGCCGCCATAGTGGGGATGGACCCCGAGGCTGCTTGATGGGCCATGCTGGGGATGCACCCTAAGGCTGCTTGTTGGGCCGCGTTATCCGCCCTGGAGTTTCCCTGAGTTATGAGTGAGGAGTCGGACTGGTGGGCCTTGCAGTGAGAAATGCCAATATTGGTGGGAAGCAGAGAGGCGGTGA
>NW_007144310.1:0-745 GCF_000164805.1 Carlito syrichta
CCTTCAAAGGGCCGGGATGCCAAGTTGAGACCCTGAGCATGGCCTGTGATTGTCATGGTGGTTTTGGTATTATTATACTAAGTCAGAGACCTGCTCTGTCACCCAGTTCAGAGCAGAGGCCCGTTCTCAGACACCACGGTCTCCCCTGGCTGGACTCTGGCCATTCTCCTGCTGCATCCTCCTGAGTGGCCAGAAATAAAGATGTGCGCCACCATGCTCAACTTATTTTGTTGGTTTTATGTAGAGATGAGGTCACGTCAAGATGCTCTGGCAGGTCTCGAACCCAGGGGCTCAGGCCATCCTCTTGCCTTGGCCCACAAGTGTGCCAGGATGACAGGAGTGAGCCCCCACGTCCATCATCCACAACACTCTCGGGGCCCCACCACAAGGCCTGCTCCCTTCTGACAACCTGGGACTCTGGAGAGAGTGGCCAGAATTGCCTGCCACGTCCATAATGGGAGGAGCATCTGGAGCATAGGTGTGTCTCTGTCAGGGCACCCACCACTTCTCCCACCTTGTTCCCCAGTGTGAACCTGCACACTCTTCCCAGGGGCCATTTTGGGGAAAGGGATAGAGTGTCTCTCAAACCTTCGGGGGGTCAGGGATGGCTGGGCAACTCATAACTGTCTCATTGACACTCGAGGAGGCCAAGAGGGGAAGATGGCCAGAGGCCAGGAACTCGAGACCAGGCTATACACCAAGTCAAGCTCCCACCTCGACCCCAAGCAAAACTCAGAAAAACCTT
>NW_007144311.1:0-1119 GCF_000164805.1 Carlito syrichta
TAGCTGACTTAACTAGTCTGCAGGTGAGTGAGCCGACTCGTCAGCTGAATTAACAAGTCGGCAGGTGAGTAAGCCGACTGGTCAGCTGACTTAAATAGTCGACCAGCGAGTAAGCCGACTGGTCAGCTGACTTAACTATTCAGCTAGCAAGTGAGTTGACTGGTCAGCTGACTTTGGTCGGCTGGCAAGTGAACTGAATGGTCAGAAGACTTAAGTAGTAGGCCAATGATTGAGCTGACTGAAGAGCCAAATTATCTAGTCGGTTGTCGATGGAGCCAACTTGTGAGCTGCTTTAACTAGTCGGTTTGCCAGCTGACTTACCAACCTAGCTACCTAACTAAACAACTGGCTAGCGAGCTGACTTAACTAGCTAGGTACACAACTAGACACCTGGCTAGCCAGCTGACTTAACTAACTGATAAACTAGATAACCAACTCACTTAACAAGCTGGCTGGCCAGCTGAAATAACTGCAGATTTAACCAGCTAGCCAGTTGCCCAGCCAGCTGACTTAACTAGATAGCTACCTAGCTAGCCAACTGGATAGCCAGCTGAATTAACTAGTTGACTTAACCTGTTAGCCATCTGGCAAACCAGCTGACTCAACTAGCTGACTTAACTAGTTAGCCAGCTGGCTAGCCAGCTGACTTAACTAGCTCTCTACGTAGCTAGCTGGATAGCCAGCTGACTTAACTAGCTGACTTTATTACCTAGCCAGTAGGATAGCCAACTGACTTAACTAGCTCGCTACTTAGGTAGCCAACTGGCTAGCCAGCTGACTTAACTAGCTGACATAAATAGCTGACCTCCTTGCTAGTCTGCTGAATTAACTTGCTTGCTCTATAGCTAGCCAGCTGGCTAGCCAGCTGACTAAGCTAGGTGACTAAACTAGCTAGCCACATGTCAAGCCAGTTGAGTTAATTAGAAAGCTACCTACCTAGCCAGTTGTATAGCCAACTGACTTAACTAGGTGACTTAACTAGCTAGTCAGCAGTCTAGACAGCTGACATAAATATCTGGCTACCTAGCTAGCCAGCTGTCTAGCCAGCTGACTTAACTAGGTGACTTAACTAGCTAGCCAGCTGGCTAGCAGGCTGACTTAAATGCCTAGGTACCTAGG
>NW_007144312.1:0-782 GCF_000164805.1 Carlito syrichta
GTCCTTAGGAGCATCTACGAACATAATCAGGTACCCCAGGAATCACATGGCATATTGGTACAAAATCCCTCGATTCAGGTTACCTCAAACTATATAAATTTCTTGTGGTCATTCTGGTGGGAATTGGGACATTGAGTTTAGAAAATTCCACATTTTGGGGTTATATTCTTAAGGCAAACCTGGAATCTTGTATCCAGTTCCCCAAGAACCTTATGGGAGTCTTTCTCTGGATATCCAAACAGCTGGAATTCTAGGTCACCAAAAAATGTCTCAGTGCTTTGCTGAGAATGAAGCAGGATTCTGGGTAATGGGCGCTCTCATATACAGGAAAACACGGCCACTTGCTAAGGAAGAATGAAGAATTTTGGTTGAACTAGTCCTCAATCCCCAAAACCCACAGGGTGTCTTATTAAGAGGTAACCGAGAATCTGGTTTTGAAGTAGGAATCTGGGTAATGGGAGTCCTCATATATAGAAAACTTCACAGCCTGTTGCTATGGAAGAATACGGAATCTGGGTAACACATGTCCTCAATCCTAAAAAGCTACAGGACATCTTTCTAAGGGCTAAAGAAGAATCAGTGTTTCGAAGCAGGAATCTGGGTAACGGGAGTCTTCATATACAGGAAACTTCACAGTCTCTTGCTAAGAAAGAATAAGGAATCTGGTTTTCACGAGTCCTCAATGCCAAAAATCTACCTGGAGCCTTGCTAAGGGCTAAACAAGAATTAGGATTTTGAAGCAGGAAACGGGGGAATGGGAGTCCTCATATACAGGAAACTAC
>NW_007144313.1:0-965 GCF_000164805.1 Carlito syrichta
TCAAAAATGAACCAGAAGTGGTGTGATGGCATACACTGGAATCTCAGCAATTGCGAGGCCAAGTCAGGAGGATATCTGGAGCTCAGGAACCAAGGCCAGCCTGTGCAATGCAGGGAGACCCCGTATCTGCACTCATCCAAACAGGGGTTATGGGATTGAGTTGCCCATTATGCCAACCATTCTGTATGGCGAGGAGGGAGGATTGTCCAAGCCCGCGATTTCAAGGCTGGCGGTAATGAGGGTGATGTCCGCCGTTCTGAAACCGGTCCACAGAGCCAGACCCTGTCCAAAAATATTCTCAACTGTGTGTTCACAGGGTGACTGGCTTTACAGCCTGGAAAAATTGGATTAGTGGTGAAGAAATGTCCCCGTGTGAGGGATTTGTCCCTGGACCTCTTAGCAGAAGGTCTTTTTCGATTCAGAGAGTCAGTCTGCCTGGGGCACATTTCTCTCCTCGGACAGGAGAGCCAGCAGGAACTCAGCCAGGGAGCCTCGGGAACTCCTGCACCAAAGGGGCAGTGATTTGGGGGGTTGGGGCTGGAAGGTGCCGAGCTTTGGGTACCCTCACATGTGGGTGTGGTGGTGGGGGGGAACAGGGCAGAATGTTTGCAGGGGAATTGATTTCTTTCTTTCTTTCTCTTTCTTTCTTTCTTTCTTTCTTTCTTTCTTTCTTTCTTCTTTATTTCTTTGTTTCTTTTTTTCATTTCCTCTCTATTGTGTCCTTATGTGCCTCAAACCACCCAACACAGGATTTCCTATCGGCCTTGGCCGCCCTAACTGCTACAATCATGGGCTTTCCATTTTGTCACATCCTTATCTTCCAACCTGGTCTTAAACTCTGGGCCTGAGGCAATACTTCTGCCAAGGCCTGCCCTCGAGCAAGGTTTTCAGAGCTTTGCTTGGGGTCGAGGTGGAGGCTTGCTATGTTGTCCAGCCTAGGTCGAGCTCTTGGCCTGCAGCCATCT
>NW_007144314.1:0-773 GCF_000164805.1 Carlito syrichta
GCATGAGGTCTCCTTCCCAAATGATCTCTGTCTGTTCACAGTGTTCTCAACTCCATACACAAATTGATGTTCTTTTTTCCCTTTTGTCCTTTTTTTCTTTGAGTCAGAGTCTTACTCCGTCATCCAGGCTGGAGAGTGGATGCTCACGCTTGGCCACTTCATCCTCACCCTGCTGGGCTCTGGCATGCCTTTACCCATCCTTCCCAAGAGCTGGAACAACAAGCGTGTGCCACCATGCCCAGCTCATTTGTAATGGAGGGTAGAGATGGGGTCTCACCAAGGTGCCCGGGTGTGTCTCTGCCCACCAGCTTGGGTCGGTGGCTGGCCTTGGCCTCCCAAATTGCTGGGATGATGAGTCTAAACTCCCAAGCCTGGACTCGGTCCTTTGACAAAAATGAACTAGAAAGTCTGGCCCAGTGACCAAAGCCTTGAATCCCAGCACACTGAGAGGCCAAGGTGGGAGGATGGCTTGAGCCCACGAGCACAAGGAAAGCCTAGGCCAGGCAGGGAGACCCTGTCTCTGCACCCATCCAAACAGGGTGCCTGGGGTCAAGGTGACCATTGTCCCGGCCACTCCAGAGCTGAGGCGGGAGGATCATGGAAGGTCCTCAGTGCTAAGTCAGAGGGAACATTTCTCACCTCGGAGAGGAGAGCAGGCAGGAACCCAGACAGGGAACCTCGGAAACTCCCACACCAAAAAGGGAGCAGCCATTGGGGGAGGTTGGGGCTGGAAGGTGGTGAGCTTGGGGGACCCTCATATGTGGGCAGGGTGG
>NW_007144315.1:0-732 GCF_000164805.1 Carlito syrichta
GGGATGGGAGAGGAAAAGGCACTTTCTGGTCTGTCTTTTGTGGGAAGTTTCAAAGGTGGCCCCTAGGCACGTTCGTCTCATGCCTTGGGCCACGTGTCACAGAAGGCCTGCCTCCACCCTCCACACATACCCCCCACAGCAAAGACGTGTGTGAGCTCAGGGGACAGACAACCCCAATCTAAAATGGCCATTGGGCACAGAGTGATCAAGGCTGTAGGGTAACACAACAGCCAGCCTAGGTTCTGGTAGCCCTGTCTGCCACCTTTGGGCAGAGTGAGGGTCCTTTCCTCTCCTGATCACTCCATCATTCACCACCCATGTGGATCTTTCCCTGGGGAATCCTGGACGCCCATCGTGATGCACGTGAGATGCGTTATTTTTTTCGCCAGAGTCTCCGTTGGCAGGGATGAGGCCCAGCAGAGTGACTGTGACTCCCAGGGCTTCGAACTATGGGACTCAGGTGGTCCTCCCGCCTAGGTCCCCGAGTACACAGGACTCCGGGGGCCACCACGCCTGACTCGATTTTGAGTACCTCTCACCGAGACGAGTTCGGCCCACTTTGCCCGGGCTGTTCTCTGACCCCTGTGCTCAGGCAGCCTCCTGCCTTGGCCTCCCAGGGCACGGTTCTGACGACCATTCCCCACGCTGCCTGGCCTAGAATCACACGTTCTGTCAGCGGGAGTGACACAAAGGAGCCCCCAGGGATGGAGGCCACCGCATCCATGTAGCCAG
>NW_007144316.1:0-983 GCF_000164805.1 Carlito syrichta
CACATACCCCCCACAGCAAAGACGTGTGTGAGCTCAGGGGACAGACAACTCCAATCTAAAATGGCCATTGGGCACAGAGTGATCAAGGTTGTAGGGTAACACAACAGCCAGCCTAGGTTCTGGTAGCCCTGTCTGCCACCTTTGGGCAGGGTGAGGGTCCTTTCCTCTCCTGATCACTCCATCATTCACCACCCATGTGGATCTTTCCCTGGGGAATCCTGGACGCCCATCGTGATGCACGTGAGATGCGTTATTTTTTTCGCCAGAGTCTCCGTTGGCAGGGATGAGGCCCAGCAGATCGATCGTGACTCCCAGGGCTTTGAACTATGGGACTCAGGTGGTCTTCCCGCCTAGGTCCCCGAGTACACAGGACTCTGGGGGCCACCACGCCTGACTCGATTTTGAGTACCTCTCACCGAGACGAGTTCGGCCCACTTTGCCCGGGCTGTTCTCTGACCCCTGTGCTCAGGCAGCCTCCTGCCTTGGCCTCCCAGGGCACGGTTCTGACGACCATTCCCCATGCTGCCTGGCCTAGAATCACACGTTCTTTCAGCGGGAGTGACGCAAAGGAGCCCCCAGGGATGGAGGCCACCGCATCCATGTAGCCAGGATCACATCCGCCACCACAAACAACTTCAGTGTTTGTGTTTGAGGAGCAACATGTTCTCGCTACGTGGCCAAGGCTGGTCTCGAAATCTCGGGCTTCAACACTCCCCAACCTCAGCTTCCCATAGCCACAGCCCAATTGTCTACTGATCCAACGTCTTTCAGAAACTCTAGGCCCAAACCTGGGGGCTCTTTTCCAAATGATCTCTGTCTGTTCATCATGATTCCAACTCCATACACAAATGGATGTGCTTCTGTTTTTACCTTTTTTCCTTTTTTTCTTTGAGTCAGAGTCTCAGTCCATCATCCAGGCTGGAGGGTGGTGGCTTGCTCCCGGCCACCTCTGTCTTGAGCCAACAAGCTCTGGTGAGACGTTT
>NW_007144317.1:0-648 GCF_000164805.1 Carlito syrichta
CTCCTGGCCACCTCTGTCTTGAGCCAACAAGCTCTGGTGAGACGTTTCCTGGCCTTCCAAGGAGCTGGAACGACTGGCACATGCCACCAAATGGGGTCTCGCCAAGGTGCCCGGGTGGGGCTCCGCCCACCAGCTCAGACTGGTGGCTGGACTTGGCCTCCCAAAGTGTTGGGATGGAGCTAATTTGAGATGGAGGGTAGAGATGAGGTCTTGCTCTGGTGTCCCAGCAGTTCTCAGCCTGTGGGCTTGGGCCAGTCACAGGCCTCAGCTTCCCAAAGCACTGTGATGATGAGGCTCAGCCCCCAAGTCCGGCCTCTATCTTTCATCAAAAATGAACCATAAGGCCTGGCACAGTGGCCCATGCCTGGAATCCCAGTGCTCTGGGAGGCCGAGGTGTGAGGATGGCAGGAACACAGGAGCCCAAGGCTAGCCTGGGCCTACACAGGGAGTCCCCATCTCTGCACCCATCCAAACAGGATGTCTGGGGTGGAGATGCCCGTTGTACTGGCCACTCTGGATGCCGAGGAGAGATGATCGCCCATGATTTAGAGGCTGGCGGTGAACAGCGGTCATGTCCCAGGGACTCAAGCTGAGCCACAGAACCAGACCCTGTCTCCAAAATCATTCTCCACTGCGGGTTGTGTGTAC
>NW_007144318.1:0-747 GCF_000164805.1 Carlito syrichta
CCAGTTCTCAGCCCGTGGGCTTGGGCCAGTCACAGGCCTCAGCTTCCCAAAGCACTGGGACGATGAGGCTCAGCCCCCAAGTCCGGCCTCTATCTTTCATCAAAAACGAACCATAAGGCCTGGCACAGTGGCCCATGCCTGGAATCCCAGTGCTCTGGGAGGCCGAGGTGTGAGGATGGCAGGAACACAGGAGCCCAAGGCCAGCCTGGGCCTACACAGGGAGTCCCCGTCTCTGCACCCATCCAAACAGGATGTCTGGGGTGGAGATGCCCATTGTACTGGCCACTCTGGATGCTGAGGAGAGATGATCGCCCATGATTTAGAGGCTGGCGGTGAACAGCGGTCATGTCCCAGGGACTCAAGCTGAGCCACAGAACCAGACCCTGTCTCCAAAATCATTCTCCACTGCGTGTTGTGTGTTCACAGGGCGACTGGCTTTACAGCCAGGAAGAATTGGATTGGGGGTGAAGAAATGTCCCCCTGTGAGGGATGTATCCCTGGCCTTTCTTGGCGGAGGTCCTGGTTGCCAAGACGGAGGGTCAGACTGCCTGGGGCACATTTCTCACCCTGGAGAGGAAAGCTGGCAGGAACCCGGCCAGGGGGCTTCGGGAACTCCCGAATCAAATAGGGTGCAGCCCATCGGGGCTGGATTTGGAATGGTCGGTGCTGAGTTTGGCAGACACTCACATGTGGGTGGGGGGCAGTGGTGGAAGGACTGAGAGAACAAATTTGGCAGGTGAATGGATT
>NW_007144319.1:0-656 GCF_000164805.1 Carlito syrichta
CTTTCTTTCTTTCTTTCTTTCTTTCTTTCTCTCTCTCTCTCTCCCTTTCTTTCTTTCTCTTTCTTTCCTTCCTTCTTTCTTTCCTTCCTTCTTTTATTTCCTCACTAGGTTGCCAAGGCTGCTCTCAAACATCCCAACTCCTCAAGCATGCCAACTCAGACCATCCTCTTGGTCTCAGCCTCCAAAACTGCTGCCATCACAGGATTTCCATTTGGGCGACTTTTGGGTCTTCCTGCTTGATTTTGAACTCTGGACCGGAGACGATGCTCTTGCCAAAGCCTGCCCTCAACCAAGGTTTTCTGGGTTTTAGTTGGGGTCTATGAGAGGGCTTGCTATGGTGTCCAGCCTTGACTTGAACTCCAGGGCTACAGCCATCTTCCTGTCTCAGTCTCCCAGAGTGAAGAGGAGACAGGTGTGAATAACTCGCCCATTCCCACCCCCAGAATGTTTGAGAGTCCCACCCTCCCTTTCACCAAGGTGGCCCCTGAAAAGATGGAGTGAGTTCATCCTGGGGAACAAGGAAGACAGAGGACTGACCAGTCAGCCCTGTGGAGACAGCCCCTGCCACAGGCTCTCCTCCTGGGCAGGCTCAATGGACGACTCTGGCTCCTCTATCTGGTGTCCGGGGTCATCTGAAAGGAATCGGGTCTCACAGT
>NW_007144320.1:0-676 GCF_000164805.1 Carlito syrichta
CTTGGTCTCAGCCTCCAAAACTGCTACCATCATAGGCTTTCCATTTGGGCGACTTTTGCGTCTTCCTACTTGATTTTGAACTCTGGACCGGAGACGATGCTCTTGCCAAAGCCTGCCCTCAACCAAGGTTTTCTGGGTTTTAGTTGGGGTCTATGAGAGGGCTTGCTATGGTGTCCAGCCTTTACTTGAACTCCCGGGCTACAGCCATCTTCCTGTCTCAGTCTCCCAGAGTGAAGAGGAGACAGGTGTGAATAGCTCACCCATTCCCACCCCCAGAATGTTTGAGAGTCCCACCCTCCCTTTCACCAAGGTGGCCCCTGGAAAGATGGAGTGAGTTCATCCTGGGGAGCAAGGAAGGCAGAGGACTGACCAGTCAGCCCTGTGGAGACAAGCCCCTGCCACAGGCTCTCCTCCTGGGCAGGCTCAATAGACGACTCTGGCTCCCTATCTGGTGTCCGGGGTCATCTGAAGGAATCGGGTCTCACAGTGGGGCTTTGAGAAGGGTGTGAAGACTGGATGTGGGGACTCACGCCTCTCACCTGGTGCTTTGGTAGGCCATGGCAAGAGGATGGCCTGAGACCCCTTGTTCCAGACCAGCCCAGACAGCTTGATGACACCTTGTCTCTGCAAGAAACAAAACAAAATTAGCCGAGCGTGGTGGTGCACACTTGTCTTT
>NW_007144321.1:0-649 GCF_000164805.1 Carlito syrichta
GGAGACGATGCTCTTGCCAAAGCCTGCCCTCAACCAAGGTTTTCTGGGTTTTAGTTGGGGTCTATGAGAGGGCTTGCTATGGTGTCCAGCCTTGACTTGAACTCCAGGGCTACAGCCATCTTCCTGTCTCAGTCTCCCAGAGTGAAGAGGAGACAGGTGTGAATAACTCGCCCATTCCCACCCCCAGAATGTTTGAGAGTCCCACCCTCCCTTTCACCAAGGTGGCCCCTGGAAAGATGGAGTGAGTTCATCCTGGGGAACAAGGAAGACAGAGGACTGACCAGTCAGCCCTGTGGAGACAAGACCCTGCCACAGGCTCTCCTCCTGGGCAGGCTCAATGGACGACTCTGGCTCCCCTATCTGGTGTCCGGGGTCATCTGAAGGAATCGGGTCTCACAGTGGGGCTTTGAGAAGGGTGTGAAGGCTGGATGTGGGGACTCACGCCTCTCACCTGGTGCTTTGGTAGGCCATCGCAAGAGGATGGCCTGAGCCCCCTTGTTCCAGACCAGCCCAGACAGCTTGACGATACCTTGTCTCTGCAAGAAACAAACAAAATTAGCCGAGCGTGGTGGCGCACACCTGTCTTTCTGGGCACTCGGGAGGCCACAGTGGGAAGATAGCCTGAGCCCAGCCAGTGGAGGCTGCGGTG
>NW_007144322.1:0-720 GCF_000164805.1 Carlito syrichta
AGTGAAAGGATTGCCTGAGCTCGGCAGGAGGAGTCTGCAGTGGCCGTGAGTGTGACCCTGCACTTCGACCTGTGAGACAAAGCAGGATTCTGACTCCAAATAATAATTACCACTACCAGCACCACCACTACCCCTGCCAGTCAGGGTGATGAGGCAACATCAAGGATGGGAGTGGAAAATGTGGGAGGTTTCAAAGGTGACTACCAGACACGTCCATCATGCGCCTTCAGGCAGACGTTCCAGAAGGCCTGTCTCCACCTTCCACATTGTGCCCTACAGCAAAGAAGAGTGTGAGCTCACATAACAGACGGCCCCGAGTTAGGGTGGCCATCAGGCACAGAGTGATCAAGGCAATCTGGTAACACCACAGCAAGCCCTGGTTCTGGTTGCCTGGTCTGCCACCTTCAGGCAGAGGTAGGGCGCCTTTCTCTCATGATCACTCCGTTGTCCCCCTCTCACGTGGACTTTTCTCTGGGGAGCTGTGGACATCCACCGTGACACACGTGGGGGGTGACTTTTTGTTGCTGGAATCTCTGTCGGCCAGCCTGGGGCATGACGGCAGGATTGTGGCTTCCGGGGCCTCAACCTGCTGGGCTCAGGTTGTCTGCCCACCTCGGCCCCAAGTAACCGGGACTCCTGGGGACACCAAGCTAGTCTCGATTTTAGGGACCTCTCGGCGAGATGAGTTCTGGACACATCACCCGGGCTGTTCTCTGACCC
>NW_007144323.1:0-1043 GCF_000164805.1 Carlito syrichta
CAAATCATCAGAATCGTACACAGATTTTAACTGCACGTGGTTATGGTTAGTTCACAGAAAGACTGGCTTCAGAGCCACTAAAAATAGGATGGGGGGAAGAAATGTCCCTGGGTTAGGAGTGTGTCCCTGGACTTTCTTGGTGGAAGGTCTTCGCTGCCTAGTCAGAGGGTCAGCCTGTCTGGGGCACATTTCTCACATCAGAGAGAAGAGCCAGCAGGAACCCCGCCAGGGAACCTTGGGAAATCCTGCTCAAAGCAGGAGCAGCCATCAGGGGGTACGGGCTAGAAGGTGCTGAGCTTTTGGGACCCTCACAGGTGTTGGGGGAGGGGGAGAAAGGACTGAGAGCAGAAGGTTTGCAGGAAAATGGATTTCTTTCCTTCCTTCTTTTTCTTTCTTTCTTTCTTTCTTTCTTTCTTTCTTTCTTTCTTTCTTTCTTTCTTTCTTTCTTTCTTTCTTTCTTTCTTTTTTTCTTTCTTTTCTTTCCTCACTATGTTGTCCAGGTTGCTCTCAAAACTCCCAACTCAGGCCATTCTCTCGGACTGGATCTCCCAAACTGCTGTGATTACAGGCTTCCCATTTGTTCTACATCCTGGTCTTCCTGCCTGTTGAACTCTGGGCTGGAGGTGATCTTCCTGCCAACGCCTGCCGTCACCAATGTTTCTAGGTTTTGCTTGGGGTTGACGTGGATGCTTTCTATGGTGTCCAGCCTGGTTTCAAACACCCAGCATCCAGCCACCTTCCGGTATCGTCCTCCCCAAGTGGTGAGCTGACAGGTGTGAGTCGCCCCGCCATTCCCATCCCCCTGTTGATTTGAGAGTTATGCCCTCTCTTTCCACAAGGCAGGCCCTGGGAGGGGTGAGTGGATCAGCCCTGGTGAACTAGGCAGGTGGAGGTGTGAACGCCCCAACAGAGACATGCCCCTGCAAAAGGTGCACCCCCTGGGAGGGCTCGGCAGGTAGCTCTGGCCTCCATCTCCAGGGACCTGGGTCGTTGGAAGGGAGCAGAACTCATGGTGGGTCCCTGAGAGGTGTGTGGAGGCAATG
>NW_007144324.1:0-370 GCF_000164805.1 Carlito syrichta
TGGTGGCACAGGCCTGTGGTTCCAGTCACTGGGGGTCAGAGGCGGGAGGATTAACTGAGCGCAGCAGGTGGAGTTTTCTGTGGCCGTGAGTATGCCCCTGTGCTCCAGCTTGGGTGACAGAGCAGGATTCCAACTCCATATAATAATAATCACCACCACCACCACCACCATCACCCCAGCAACCCAGCGCAAGATGTCAGCCTCAGGGATGGAAGAGGAAAAGGCACTTTCCAGCCTGTCATCTGTGGGAGGTTTCAAAGGTGGCCACGGGGCACTTCCATCCCATGCCTTCAGCCATGTGCCCCAGAAGGGTTGCTTTCACCCTCCACACTCGTGCACCACAGAAAGGCAATGTGTGAGCTCATGGAAC
>NW_007144325.1:0-703 GCF_000164805.1 Carlito syrichta
GGCATACCAGCCCTTCGGAGGCCCAGGTGAGTGGACGGACTGAGACTACAGGTTCAACACCAACCTGGGACATGAGGCAAGATCTCGTCTCGGCCATCAAAAATAAATTCAAAGATTAGCCAGGTGTGGTGGCGCAGGCCTATGGTTCCAGCCACTTGGGGGGGCGAGGCAGCAGAATCTCCTGAGCCTGGAAGGTGGAGCCCATGGTGGCCGTGAGTATGCCCCTGCCCTCTGCCTGGGTGGCAAAGCAGGATGCCGACTCCAACTAATAATAATAATCACCACCACCACTGCCACCATCCCTGCTACCCATTGCGAGGAGTCAATCTCATGGATGGGAGAAGAAAAGGCATTTTCCAGTCTGCTGTTTGTGGGATGTTTCAAAGGTGGCCAGCTGGTATGTCCATTCAGCTTCTTTGGCCACACGACACAGAAGGCCTGCTTCCATTCACCACACTTGTGCCCCACAGAGAAGATGTATGTGAGTTCACGGACCAGATGGACCCGAGCTAGGGCGTCCATCAAGCACATAGCCATCAAGGAAGCCCGGCAACACCATGGCCAGTCCAGGTTCTGGTCGCCCTGTCTACCACCTTCGGGTGGGGGGGAGTGCCCCTTCCTCTTCCTATCATTCCGTTGTCTCCCACCCTCACGGACCTGTCCCTGGGGGAGCCATGGACGCCCATTATGACCTTGAGGGAGG
>NW_007144326.1:0-460 GCF_000164805.1 Carlito syrichta
GGTTTGAGAGTCATGCCCTCCCTTTTCCCAAGGCAGCACCTGGGAGTGAGTCCTCCCTGAGGAATAAGGTGGGTGGAGGGGTGGGCAGCCCAGTGGGGACACACCCCTGCACTATGTTCTCCCACCAGGTAGGGTCCAGCAGTTGACTTCGACCACCCTCTGGTTTTGTGGGACATCAGAAGGGAGCAGACATTGCAGTGGGGCCCAGAGAGGGGTGTGGTGGCCGGGCACGGGGGTTCAGGCCTCTCATCCCAGTGCACTGTGAGGACAAGGTGAGAGGATGGCCTGAAACCCCTGGTTTAAGACCAGCCCAGGCACCTTGGTGAGAACTCGTCTCTACAGGAAGCCAAGACAATGAGCCAAGCGTGGTAGCACACACTGGATGTTCTACCCACTCAGGGGCTGTGGCGGGATGATTGCCCGAGCCCAGCCAGTGGAGGCCTCGGTGACCGAGAGTGGG
>NW_007144326.1:1605-2485 GCF_000164805.1 Carlito syrichta
CGGCCTCGCAGGTCACGGGGCTAATGACTGTGAGCCATGGTGCCTGGCCTGGATTTTTGCAATCTGTTGGCAGCATGATGTAAAAGAATGCACCGAGGCTGAGGCCACCACATCCCGTGTACCTGGGACCATGGGTGCCACCATGCATGACTTCAGTGTTTGTTCTCTGGGGTGCGACATGGTCTCACTACGTGGCTCATGCTACTCTGGAACTCCCGGGTTCCAGTGGTCCCCCACCTCGGCCTACCAAAGCCACAACCTGATTGTCTGCCGATCCATCATCTTTCTGTGGTGGCTGTGAGCATGCCCATGTGCTCTAGCCTGGGTGAGAGAGTGGGATTCCGACTCTAAATAATAATAATGATCACTACCACCACCACCACTGCCTCCCAGCATGAGAAATCACCCTCATGGATGGGAGACGAAAAGGCATTTTCCGGCCTGTCATTTGCGAAAGATTTCAAGGGTGACCACGAGGCACGTCTGTCCCGTGCCTTCAGCCACGTGCCTCAGAAGGCCTGCCTCCACCCTCCACACTCGTGCCAAATTGCAAAGATGTGTGTGAGCTTAAGGAAAGGACGGCCCAGGGCTAGGGCAACCATCGGGCATAGAGCAATCAAGGCGATCCAACAATGCCCGCTGTCAGCCCAGTTCTGGTTGCCCTGTCTGCCACCTCAGATGTGGGTGGCTTCTTATCCCAATAACTTCATCATCCCCAACCCAGGTGAACCTTTCACAGGGGAGCCATGGAAGCCAGTTATCATGCACATGGGGGGCTTCTTTTTGTCACCAGAGTCTCAATTAGTGTGGCTGTGGTGCGGTGGAATGATCGTGGCTCCTGGGACCTCAAACTATGGGGCTCAAGTGGTACTCCCAACTC
>NW_007144327.1:0-713 GCF_000164805.1 Carlito syrichta
GGTGACCACGAGGCACGTCTGTCCCGTGCCTTCAGCCACGTGCCTCAGAAGGCCTGCCTCCACCCTCCACACTCATGCCAAATTGCAAAGATGTGTGTGAGCTTAAGAAAAGGACGGCCCAGCGCTAGGGCAACCATCGGGCATAGAGCAATCAAGGTGATCCAACAATGCCGCTATCAGCCCAGGTTCTGGTTGCCCTGTCTGCCACCTTCAGATGTGGGTGGCTTCTTATCCCAATAACTTCATCATCCCCAACCCAGGTGGACCTTTCACAAGGGAGCCGTGGAAGCCAGTTATCGTGCACATGGGGGGCTTCTTTTTGTCACCAGAGTCTCAATTAGTGTGGCTGTGGTGTGGTGGAATGATCGTGGCTCCTGGGACCTCAAACTATGGGGCTCAGGTGGTACTCCCAGCTCATCCCCAGAGGAACTGGGACTCTGGGGGCCACCACACCGATTTTGGGGACCTCTTGCAAAGATGAGGTCTGGCCTGGTCGCCTGGGCTGGTCTATGAGCCCTGGGCTCAGGCAGCCTCCCGCATTGGCCTCCCAGGCTGGGAATTGACGTCCATTAGCCATGATATCTGACCTGGACTCGCATGTTCTGTCGGCAGGCGTGATGCAAAGGAAAGTCCCAGGATGGAGGTCACCACATCCCATGTAACCGGGACTGCAGATGCCCACCACACGTGACTCCAGTGTTTGTGTTCTGGGG
>NW_007144328.1:0-811 GCF_000164805.1 Carlito syrichta
TATGGAAAATGATGAGGTCCCGCCAAGTGTCCCAGGCTGGTCTCCAACTCCCAGGCTCCAGCGTCCCCCCACCTGTGGCTTCCCAAAACCACAGTCTGATTTTCTGCCAATCCACTGTATTTCAGGAATGTTAGACCCAAGGCTGGGGCCTCCTTCCCAAATGATCTCTGTCTGTTCACGATGATCCCAATTCCATACACAAATGAATGTTCTTCTTTTTTTCCTTTTACATTTTTCTTTGAGTAGGAGTCTTACTCTGTCGCCCAGGCTGGAGGGTGGTGCTTCACTCCCAGCCACTGCAACTTCAGCACACTGGGTTCCGGTGAACCTGTCTCTGGCCTTCCAAGGAGCCAGAACAACAGACCCGTGCCACCATGCCTGGCTCATTTGGGATGGAGGTAGAGACGAAGTCTCGTCAAAGTGCCCAGGCAGGTCTTGGTCCATGGGTTCAGGTCGGCCACTGGCCTCATCCTCCCACAGCGCTGGAATGATGAGTCTAAGTCCAAGAGCCTAGCCTCGATCCTTCATCGAAAACAAAACTGAAGACCTGGCGAGGCGGCCATTGCTTGAAATCCCAGTGGCCTTGAAGGTCGAGGTGGGAGGATGGCTGGAGCCCTGGAGCCCAGGCAAGCCCGGGTCATGAGGGATACCCCTTCTCCGTACTTTTCCAAACAGGGCATAGGGGTTTGAGGTGCCCGTTGTCCTGACCACTCTGGAGGCTGATGTAGGATGATCACTGGATTCCACAATTTCAATGCTGGTGGTAAATGACAATTGTGTCCCAGTACACAGCCTGGGGCAGAGAGCCGAA
>NW_007144329.1:0-538 GCF_000164805.1 Carlito syrichta
TCTGGGCTTTTGTGGGAGGTTTCAAAGGTGGCCACTGGGCACGTCTCTCCCAAGCCTTCAGCAATGCAACCCAGAAGGTCTGTCTCCACCCTCCACACTCCTGATGCACAGCAAAGACATGCTTGAGCTCATGGAACAGACAGCCCCGAGCTAGGGCACAGCACAATCAAGGCAGACCGGCAAAGTTGCAGCAAGCCCAGGATCTAGACACCCTGTCTGTCACCTTTGGGTGGGGAGAGGGCCCCTTCCTCTCCTGATCACTCCATCATCCCCTGCTCACGTGGACGTTTCCCTTGGGAGCCATGGAATCCCATCATGACGCATGTGGGAGGTGTCTTTATTGTCACCGGAGTCTCCATCGACCAGGCTGGGAAGTGGTGGCATGATCGTGGCTCCCTGGACCTCGTTCTGTGGGGCTCAGGATGTCCTCCCCCCTCTGGTCCCAGGCAGCTGGGACTATGGGGGCCACCATGCCTCACTTGATTTTGGAAACTTCTCGCCGAGACGAGGTCTGCCCATGTTGCCCAGGCTGGTCTCC
>NW_007144330.1:0-915 GCF_000164805.1 Carlito syrichta
TCTGCCCACGTTGCCCAGACTGGTCTCCTAACTTGGGCTCAGACAGCTCCAACCTCGTCCTATCAGGGTGCAGGACTGATGGCTGTAAGCCATGGTGCCTGGCCTGGACTTGCATGTTCTGTCTGCAGGGGTGATGTCAAGGAACACCCCTGGATGGATGCCACCGTATCCTGTGTTGCCGGAACCATGTGTGACAACACAGGCAACCCCAGTGCTTGCGTTATGGAGAGCAATGAGGTCTCGCCACGTGGCCAGGCTAGCCTTGAATTCCTGGGCTCCAGCGGTTCCCTGCCTTTGCCTCCCAAAAGCCACAGCCCGATTTTCTGCCAATCCACTGTCTTTCGGGAATGCTGGGCTGAAGGCTGGGGCCTTATACCCAAATGATCTCTGTCTGTTCACGATGATCCCAACTCCATGCACAAATGGATCCTCTTCTTTTTCTTTTCCTGTTTTCCTTTTTTTTTGAGTTGGAGTCTCACTCTGTCGTCCAGACTGGAGTGCAGTCGCTGCTCCCAGCCACTGCAGTCTCGACCTGCTGGGCTCCGGTGATCCTTCTGCCTCAGCCTTCCGAGTAGCCGGAATTACAGGCATGCAATACCATGCCCTGCTGATTTTTTTGATTTATTGTAGAGATGAGATCTCGCTTGCCCAGGAGGATCTCAAACTCATGGGCTCAGGCAATCCACTCACCTCAGTCTCCCAAAGATGCAGGATTACAGGCTGAGCCACCGAGCCTGGCTTTTCCTTTTTTTCTTTGAGTTAGAGTCCCACTCCATCGCCCAAGCTGGAAAGCGGTGGCTCACTCCCGGTCACCACAGCCTTGGCACACTGGGCTCCAGCGAGCCTTACCCCTGCCTTACAGGGAGCCAGAAAGATATGCACACACCACCATGCCCAGTTCATTTGGGATGGACG
>NW_007144331.1:0-770 GCF_000164805.1 Carlito syrichta
GGTCTCGCCACGTGGCCAGGCTAGCCTTGAATTCCTGGGCTCCAGCGGTTCCCTGCCTTTGCCTCCCAAAAGCCACAGCCCGATTTTCTGCCAATCCACTGTCTTTCGGGAATGCTGGGCTGAAGGCTGGGGCCTTATACCCAAATGATCTCTGTCTGTTCACGATGATCCAAACTCCATGCACAAATGGATCCTCTTCTTTTTTTTTTTCCTGTTTTCCTTTTTTTTTTTGAGTTGGAGTCTCACTCTGTTGTCCAGACTGGAGTGCAGTGGCTGCTCCCAGCCACTGCAGTCTCGACCTGCTGGGCTCCGGTGATCCTTCTGCCTTAGCCTTCCGAGTAGCCGGAATTACAGGCATGCAATACCATGCCCTGCTGATTTTTTTATTTATTGTAGAGATGAGATCTCGCTTGCCCAGGAGGATCTCAAACCCATGGGCTCAGGCAATCCACTCACCTCAGTCTCCCAAAGATGCAGGATTACAGGCTGAGCCACCGAGCCCAGCTTTTCCTTTTTTTCTTTGAGTTAGAGTCCCACTCCATGGCCCAAGCTGGAAAGCGGTGGCTCACTCCCAGTCACCACAGCCTTGGCACACTGGGCTCCAGCGAGCCTTACCCCTGCCTTACAGGGAGCCAGAAGGATATGCACACACCACCATGCCCAGTTCATTTGGGATGGACGGTAGAGACAAGGCTCACTGAGTGTGAGGGAGGGTCTTGCCTGCAGCTCCGGCCAGCCACTGGCCTTGTCCTCGCAAAGCACTGGAATGA
>NW_007144332.1:0-674 GCF_000164805.1 Carlito syrichta
TTGGGGTCGAGGTGGGGACTTGCTATGGTGTCCAGCCTGGTCTCAAGCTCCCAGGCTATGGCCATCTTCCCATCTTGGCCTCCCCGAGTGACAAGGAGACAGACATGAATCATCCTGTAGTCCCCACCCCCCTGAAGTTTTGAGATTCATGACCTTCCTTACCCTGGGGTGGCCCCTGGGAGGAGTGAGAGGGTTCACCCTGTGGATTGAGGTGGGTGGTGTGGTACGCACCCCAGTGGAGACACGTCCATGAACCTGACCCTTTCCTGGTGGAGGGTTTGGTGGGTGACTCTGGCAGACCTCTCCAGGTTCCCGGGTTATTGGAAGGGAGCAGGCCTCATAGTGGGAACCCGAGATGGATGTGGAGGCCACGTGCTGTTGCTCATGCCTGTCATTCCAGTGATCTGGGAGGCCAACACATGAGAATGGCCTTAGTCCCTGGGTTTGAGACAACCCCGACACTTTGGTGAGACCTCGTTTCTACAAGAGGTCAAAAAAATGAGTGGAGCATGGTGGCCCATGCCTGTCATTCCAGCCACTTGGTAGGAAATGGTGGGAGGAATCTGGAGGCCGGCTGGTGGAAGCTGCATTGGCCATGTGTCACTGTGATCCAGTCTGGGCAACAGAGCGGGATCTTATTCAGAATAATAATATCAACCACCACAACAACAGCC
>NW_007144333.1:0-393 GCF_000164805.1 Carlito syrichta
TCAGGGATGGGAGAGGAAAAGACACTTTCTGGTCTCTTGTTCATGAGTTTTCAAAGGTGGTCACCAGGCATGTCTGTCCCATGCCTTTGGCCACACACCCCAGAATGACAGCCTCCACCTTCCACACTCATGCACCACAGAAAAGACATGTGTGAGCTCACGGAAGAGACAGCCCAAAGCTAGGGCATCCAATGGGCACAGAGCAATCAAGGCGGTGCAGCAATGCTGTGGCCAGTTCACATTCCAGTCAACCTGTTTGCCACCTACAGGTGGGAGGAGAGCCCCTTCCTCTTCAGATCACTCCATCACATCCTGCCCACCTGAACCTTTCCTTGTGGAGCCCAGGACGCCCATCGTGACACACGTGGGAGGCATCTTTTTGTCCCTGGAGTC
>NW_007144334.1:0-767 GCF_000164805.1 Carlito syrichta
AAGGTGGCCACCAGGCACGTCTGTCCCATGCCTTTGGCCACACACCCCAGAATGACAGCCTCCACCCTCCACACTCATGCACCACAGAAAAGACATGTGTGAGCTCACGGAAGAGACAGGCCCAAGCTAGGGCATCCGATGGGCACAGAGCAATCAAGGCGGTGCAGCAATGCTGTGGCCAGTTCACGTTCCAGTCAACCTATTTGCCACCTACAGGTGGGAGGAGAGCCCCTTCCTCTTCAGATCACTCCATCACGTCCTGCCCACCTGAACCTTTCCCTGTGGAGCCCAGGACGCCCATCGTGACACACGTGGGAGGCATCCTTTTGTCCCTGGATTCTCCATTGGCCAGACTGGGGCATGGCAGCATGACCGTGGCTCTTGTGGCCTCAAACTGCAGGGCTCAGGCAGTCCTGCTGCCTTGATCCTCAAGCAGCCGGGAACCAGGGCCCATCAAGCCTGACTCAATTTTGGGGACCTCACGCCAAGATGAGGTCTGGCCATGTCGTATGGGATGGTCTCCGATCCCTGGGCTCAGGTAGGAGCTGATGGCCATGAACCACGGTGCCTGGCCCGGACTTGCACGTTTTGTTGGCAGGTGTGACAAAAAACAACACCCCAAGACGGAGGCCACAGCATCCCGTGTAACCGGGACCACCGTCACCACCACATGTGACTCCAGTGTTTGTGTTCCGGGAAGTGATGAGGTTTGCTACTTGGGCCCAGTCTGGTTTCAAACTCCCGGGGGCCAGCGGTCCCATGCCTTG
>NW_007144335.1:0-7824 GCF_000164805.1 Carlito syrichta
TGAAGGAAACACTTGTGCTGATAGATCATCTGTTGCCGCTTCCAAGACAAACTGGAAGCAGTTGGTTGTTGACTTTGGGTCAGGGCCTGAAGCTGAGGCTTCCACGACTGGCCTGTTCTCTGTATCTGGGGGCCTCGGGGAGCTGCCAGTGCTGGGAGGGCCTCACAAGATACAATAGCCAGCACTGGAGGACTTGAGGTCAGGCCAGGAGACCTATGACTTTGAAATTCCTATAGGGACTGTTCTGATCTGTGGGCACCAGTGGGACACAAGCTGCAGTGATCCTTTGGGTGACAGGTGTGGGTCTTTCTGGCTGGCAGGCTCTTGCTGGACAGTGGTCACGTGGAGAAGATTAGAGGGGCAGGTAGAATTGGGCCTGGCGGGGGAGCCAGGATATGGTGTGTCCAGAATTAGTACCTAAGCCATGGAACTCAGGTCATGTGTCGGCAAATGGCAAATGATGGTGCAACCAACCCAGCTGAGGAAGGAGGTCTGCCTAGTTGGGCAACCCACCCCTGCCCTGTCCCAAGCCCATGTGTTGGCCATTGTCTGGTCCTGGCAGGGAGGACTGGGGGTGATGGTCAGGTGGTGAGTCCCTGGTGTCGGGACCTTTGACCCATCAAGAGTTTAGCAAGCCACTTGGCAGAGGAGGGGGACTAGGGGGCCACCCTTGCAATCTGCTCTTGAGGCTGTGCCCCCAGCCCGGCCTCTCAGCACCTAGAGGAAGAGGCCAGGGTTCCCCACCTGCTGTATGGTCCTACTCCAACCTGCTCTCCTGCTGGATCTTGCGGCTTTCTACCCCAGCCTGTGCCCTCATCTGTGAGACACGGATTCCAGGCCCTCTGGGGGCAGGATCCCACCAGCAGCCACTTGAGCCTCCTCACCCCTCTGACTTGGGAGACCCAACAGGCCAGACCTCCTATCCAATCTGCATTTAGCTCTTTTTCAGTGTATGTTTTCTGTACTGACTGATGTTTGGAACTTCCACATACACTACAGGGTACAGAACAGTCCCACCCCAAAGAGTCCCCCATCCCAGGAAGCCCCCATCTGGACCCCCTTGGGCAGGTCATGCTTGTGCTCAACCCAGTGTAGGAGGCCCCTGCAGTGTGCACTGTGGTGTGGATCTACTGACTTGGCTGCCTGACCCTGAGCCTCCTCCCTTCTTTTGATGGAGGTCATGCTGTTCCCTCCCTCTCCACCCGAACTTCCCTTGAAGCCAAGTCCAGGGATGGGTGGTTGTGGAAATGGAATAGCTCCTCCTGTGGTCCATCTCTTCTTGGAGGAGGCTGGGATGTCCACCCTGCCATCCCTCTCTGATGTTTTTGAAGCCAGAGGTCAGCAAAATGTAGGCCGTTTCTCCTAGCTGTTGTGCCGCCATGAGCTATGTTGGATTTTACATTTACCAATGGTCAGAAGAAAAGAAAAACAATACTATATAGCCCTTTGAAATGGACATCCATAAGTGAAATTGTATGGGAGAGCAGCCAGGCCCAGTCACTCCCATGAGTTTTAGGAAGGTGCTATCATGCTACAAAAGCAGAGTTGAGTCCTTGGACAGAGATGCATTGGCAAGGCTGAAAGCACTGATCTGCGGACCTTTTTGGAGGGTCATCTGGGTCAGACCCTTCCTCTCTCAGGGCAGCTGCAACCTCCACTGTGTGTCTGAAATGTGGGCTGCCATAGGGCCCTTCATGAAGGTGGTGAGCAGTGGTGTGCCAGGTTTCTGGGTGCTCGCCTCACAGATGCCAGTCTCACCTGCATAGGTCTCAGGGCAGGATCTCATCCAGATGGAGCAGTTGGTCTACAACAGGGTTCCTGTGGATCTGAGCTGCCACTTACCCAGTGGGTGTCCCCTAGGGTGCATCATCTGGAACAACGATGGCTCAGGGCTGGTGTCCTGGACCACAGCCTGCTGTGTAAACAGATGCACAATGCAGGTGCTGAACACCTCCCACGAGGATACTGAGGCTACCTGTTGGCAGTGTGTCCCCAAGGTCATGCTGTTTCCTGTCAGGGTGCTTGAGACAGGTGATAGCAACACCTGTTACACCTTGCCACGCTGTGAGGAGGTAGCCAGGGCCACTGAGTTCTCAGAGCAACTGCATTGCTCATGAATAGCAAGGGGGTCTACAGTGGAGGGGCTGCTGCCCATGAAGATGGCTCTGGATGCCTGGCCCTGGGCTCTGGAAGGCAACCTGGGAGTAGCAGGGGACACCAGGCTGAAGGTGGAGAGACTGAGAGCCTCAGAGACAGAGGCGCTGGTCTCTGAGGCTTCCAATGCAGTGAGGAGGCCAGGGTTGGCCTGAGGAGACTTTGGTGTTGACTGTGAGTCAGGTGGGCTGCCACAGGTGTGAGTACAGCAGTCCACGGTAGCTCAGGTGGCTGTCATGGTGGTGGTTGTGAGGGGACCTATGAGCCCAACCACTGCAGGTGCTGAATGGCTGTTTCTGGTCTACCGGGTTGGGGGTTCCTGCTGGCAGGATAGGTGATAGCTGCAGAACAGAGAGGTAGGTATGAGGCTACTAGGTTGCCCTCCCATGCCTGCCCAGTTGATTTCCTGGGTCCCCAGCTGTCAACAGGCAACAGGGCCTGATGTTGACCTGGGAGTCATGGTCACACACTCTCTGCATGTGGCCACAGGGCTGTCCTCCCACCTTCTGGAATTCTGTTAGTCCCTCACCTCTCCTTCTCACTGAGACCCTCCAGTGATTGAAACCACATCTGAAATTGTTGCTCATGCTGAAAGTGATAATTGCTTGCAGCCACCTGGAGCAACTGCATCTCCTGGAGTACTTTGACCTCCTAGACCAGAGAAAAGGAAACATGTGGACAACATATGGGCGTAGGCTGCTGAAGGGACCTTGTGGGAGAGAAAGGCAGCAGGGGCCGGTCTTGGGGCTTTTCTCTGAAATGCCCATCCTTCCCTCCAACTCACATACCCAAACCCCCGTTATGTACCTGATAGCTGAAAACGTGATTAATGCAGTTGTGAGCGTCTCTCAACCCAGGATGTACTAAAGAGACTTGTTATTATGTAAATGCAGACACAGTGGCTTAACTGAATGTCCTGACTTGACCTTAGCTTATTATAATATCATTAATATTTGCATTGTGGTTTCACCCCTTCAAATGGGCTTTTCTGTGGTACTGATGGGTAATATTTAAATTGGAGTAACTTTGGACAAGGACCTGCATGCACAGTACAAACTGGGTCTCAGGAAGTAAGGGGCTGATAAGAGGCAAGTGAGAGAAACATACCCAGAAAAAAAAAGATAAAGCCACAAGCAAGCTCCGAGCACCAATATCCCATTTTGGGGCCCCTCTCTTTATTTGCATTTGAGGATCCTTCCAATTAGGCCACCCAGTTAACCTGGACAGTACTGCCCCAGGGATTCTGAGACAGCCCCATCTATTTGGACAGGCACTATCACGATACCTCTCTGAGTTCTCATACTCCCAAATCAAAGTTCTGTAATATGTGGATGACATCCTTCTATGTGCCCCAACTGAGGAAATTTCTCTGGAAGACATTAGAGCCCTTCTAAATTATCTAGAGGGTAGAGGAAATAAAATCTCAAAATCCAAGGGTCAGCTCTGTCAAGCCTTAGTAAAATACCTAGGCCTAATCCTATCAGCAGGAACTAGGACACTAGCTGAGGAAAAAATCAAGCCAATTGTCTCCTTTCCTCTTCCATAATCTCTTAAACAGTTAAGGGGATTCTTGAGAGGATGCAGAGAAACAGTCCACCCTTTATATCAACTAATCAAGGAAACCCAAGCAGCTGGAACTCACATTCTTAGCTGGGAACCAGAACTAAGAAAGCCTTCAACCAGTTAAAAACAGGCCTTGCTTATGACACCTTTCCATAGGAAAAACATTGAGCCTTTATGTATGTGAAAGAAAAGAAATAGATCCAGGAGTTCTGATCAGACCTGGGGCACAGCCCAACAACTTGTAGGCTACCTAAGCAAATAACTTGATTTAGTGGTAAAAGCATGGCCAGCCTGCCTTTGGGCAGTTGCAGCAGTGGCTTTGCTAATACCAGAAGCTACTAAATTAACAACAGGCAAACATCTAACTGTGTATACCTCACACAATGTGACAGGACTGCTATCCACCTAGGGGAGCCTCTGGCTAACCGAAAGGCATATACCCCAGTACCAGGCCTTATTATAAGAAGGAACTGCAGTCCAATTAAAAATTTGGTCTTCTTAAACCCAGCCACCTATTTCCCGGAAGAAATGGAGGAATCTGAACATGAGTGTGAACAAGTAGTAATGTAAATCTATGCAGCAGGGGAGGATTTAAAGGAGCCCCCTTAGAAAATCCAGACTGGATTCTCTTTACCAACGGGAAGTACTTTTGTAGAACAAGGGATCCACAAAGCACGATATATGCTAGAGTCACCCTCAATGGCATCATCAAGAGTGTGCCTCTTCCCTCAAACACCAGTGCTCAACTACCAGAGCCAATTGCCCTTACCAGAGCACTTAAATGAAGAAGTAAGGGAGAGTTAACATTTATACTGACTCTAGGAATAGTTTTCTAATTCTTCATGCCCATGCCACTATTTGGAAAGAAAGACATTTCCTTACAGCCAATGGATCTCCTATTAAACACCATCAGGAAGTTAACAAATTATTAGCTTCAGTATTCCTTCACCAAAAAGTAACAATGACACATTGTAAGGACCGCCAAAAGGATCAGATTAAATCACTGAAGGAAATAGAATAGCAGATCAAACAACCAAATCAGCAGCAAGAAATCTCAGGTTTCAGATACAACTGAGGTACCTCTAATTTGGGAGAACCCCATAAAAGAAATAAAGCCCCAATATTCCCCTTCAGAGATAGAATGGGATACCTCACAGCAATATACTTTCCAACTTTCAGGCTGACTGCAATCAGAGGATGGCAAACTTCACTTGCCAATCTCTTGTCAATGCAAAATTCTTTAGATCATCCATCAAGCTTTTCACCCGGGAAGGGGCAAAACTTTCCAAATAACCCAAAGGCTATTTTCGGGGAAAAATCTACAAAGGATGGTAAAACAAGTTGTTAATGCTTGTGATATCTGCCTTAAAAAGAGCCCCTCACTAGACAAATTCTCTCCTCCACCCAAGGTGCAGCGAATGGGAGGCTCTCCAGGGGAGGACTGGCAGATGTACTTTACACATATGCCCCAAACAAGAGGCATCTGATATTTTCTAGTATGGGTAGATCCCTTCACTTACTGGGAAGAAGCATTCCTGTGTCAAACCGAAAAAATTTCTGAAGTAATAAAAACCTTACTTAATGATATAATTCCTCATTTTGGACTTCCTAGATAACTCCAAAGCGATAATGGGCCCTCATTCAAAGCTGTTGTCATTCGGGGGGTATCAAAGGCATTAGGAATACAGTATAATATCATCTTCATTGTGCCTGGAGACCAAAATCTTCAGGAAACATAGAAAAAATGAATACTATCATTAAAAGATATCCTTTAAAAATGGTCACAAGAAACCCATCTCCCCTAGCCCACTCTTCTACCCAGAGCCTTAGTATGTATCAGAAATACTCCAACAAACTAAGGATAAGTTCTTTTGAAATAGTGTATGGATAGCCTTTCCTGACTAGTGATCTCCTGCTAGACCAAGAGACGTCATATCTTACTAAACATATTACATCTCTGGCCCAATTCCAATAAGAATTAAAAGATCTGCCACAAGAGTTAAAAGAGCAAGGGTCACCTCTGTTCAATCCAGGAGACTTAGTGCTGGTGAAGGTTCTTCCTTCTCTCTCTCCCTCTTTAGACCTGGAATGGGAAGGACCCACATGGTCCTTCTCTCCACTCCTTCAGCAATAAATGTTACCAGAATAGATTCTTGGATTCACCACACAAGAGCAAAGCCTTGGAAGCCTGAGAAAGTCACCTGCACCAGTCCAGAAGGACCTCCACACTATTGCTGTGAAGTAATTGGGGACCACAAATTGAAAATCATAAAAAGATAAGTGTCACCTATCCCTTAGCATGGGGAAACTTTAGTCATCCATAAAATCACATGGGTACTCTTTTTATAATTTTACCAGTAGTTGGTGCTATAATATAATACTCATTTTAGCTTGCACTAGTAAGCATATTTGTAGAACTACTCTAAGCTGTGACACTTCATGTGCTTGTTTACTTCCTTCAGCTAATGAACCCCATCCTTAGGGATTTCTTTCTTTCTTTCTTTCTTTCTTTTTTACAGATTCCTGTAAGTTTTATTTTCCCCAAACATGAACACAACATTTGATCTGGCCATTTATTTCATTTTTTATAAGGAATTGATAGAAACATAAATGAACACACCTAAAAAGTGGTCAGGCTCCACAGGACTGCCCAAAATAGGGTAACCACATAGGTTCTCTGGTTATTTCAAGTATGCGTGAAAATAATTACAGAGAAGACATATATTCATGATTTAGCCAAATTAAGGCATAATAATAGCAACCCATTTTTAACAGTGAGTTATTTTTAAAATATTCATTTTTTAAAATTCACATAATGCCCAGAATCAACTTTTCAATAGAATCTTTGGTGTATTATTTCTTTATTCACACAAAACAATGAAAAATGTAGATATTTTTTAAAAATATAAATACTTATCATGATAATTGGGAACATTTGGCCCTCAAAAATATTGCTTAACAAATCAAATTCAGCTGAGTTGTAGGGAAACGTAACTGTCCCGAAAGCTGAACCATTTTACTCTGCCTTTGGCTGCAAATTGTACTTTTGTGCCTGGAAAAAATGTTCTTCAATCGCACTGACTAGTTCATTCAGTTCCTTCTTCAGCTGCTCAGGGTCACTGTTTCCAGGAGGGGCACACAGTTCTGTGTAGTACTTGATTTTGGGCTCAGTCCCACTGGTTCGCATGGTGGCCACTCCTCCATTGGCAAAGGTGAATGTTATCATTTGGCTGCTTTTACTCGTGGGAAGAACAGCCTTTTTATCAGGTTGGCTGTCATCATAGGCAGTGGTGAGGTCCCTAATGGCAGATATTTCAAATCTGCCACACATTTTTGGATAGTGATTTTTTCCCATCGTAGTTTCGGAGGTTTTCAAATAATGTTTCAATAATGGTTTGATCATATCAGATAAAACAGAAAGCTTTGGTAAGGTGATAGCCATACTCCATGTAGATGGCCTTACGCTGCTGAGACATAGAAAGATTCTTGGTAGCTAGAAAACTGGCCAGCTCTGCGCCTATGACAGCGGCACTGACTCCATCTTTGTCCAGGACAAAAGGGCAGCACATATATCCCATAGCTTCCTCAAATGCAAACAAGACAGTTTTTCCCTGGTCTAGCAGCTGCTTGGCTCTGTTACCCATCCACTTAAAACCAGTTAATGTTTCCTCGATATGGAAACCCTCCGTTAAGGCGATGGCACGCAGGATTTTGGAGGAGACGGTGCTAGACAACATGTAGGTGTCTTTGAGGGCACTGCGGTCCTTGTTCTTTTCTTTCCAAGAAGTAAAAAGCCACCAACACAGGAGCGCCCCCAACTCATTGCCTGAAAACACTCTCCATTCACCACTGTCTTGCTTTTCTGCCACAGCAAGTCTATCCGCATCTGGGTCATTTGCTAGCACAATTTTAGGTTTGGTTTTGTCAGTGAAAGCAAAAGACGAAGTCAAGACACCTTTACCCTCTTCGGGATATGGGTATTTCACTCTCGGGAACTCAGGATCAGGATCTTTCTGCTTGGACACGGCCTCAGGAGGAACAAGGTCAAAAGCCTTGAAAGCCGACTGCACGAAGTTATGCCCCACCCCGTGGACGAAGGTGTGCACG
>NW_007144335.1:8159-12406 GCF_000164805.1 Carlito syrichta
TAGCTATTATCTTGCTTCGGGTGTGGGAAGCGGTGTCCATGATCCCCGCACAGAGTTCAGATGTGATACTGTGTAGGGCACAAAGGGGTTGGGGTTATGCCAGAAAAGAGGTATACAGGAATCCCCTGACTGATGAACATGGTCGCAGCAAGTCGGGCAAACCTTCAGCTGCTGCCGCCACTGGGAGGATGGGCCCGTGCGTCAAAGTTGATCACGACACCTCTCTGCTTCGGGTCACTGAATTGTTTTTCCAGGTATCTGCAAAATCCCTGCGTAGTCTGGATGATGGTCAAGTCGTTCATGCAGGAGGTTCCTACTCCCATGGCAGCTCGCAGGCCAGCTGTCTCGACCTCCATCCGGGCCCCAAAACATCTGTGCAGCTCTTCTTCATTGCCTTCTGCTACCAGTCGCTTCACGGACTCCAACGTTAAAGGATTCTTGTCCCAGCACAGCCAGCGGGCCGTCTCCTGCTCCAGCCAGGGGCCCCGCCTGGGCCGCCGTTCCCCGGAGCCGCTGTCGCCGCCGCCGCCATCCCCGCGCCGAGTGAAGGTAGGGAGATCGCCCTTCCGGCCGGCGCAGGGGCAGGCGGGGCGGGGCGGGCCTGGCGGGATTTCTTTTTTTCTTTTTTTTTTTTTTTTACAAATAGGACTTTTTATTTGTCAATCTTAAAACCTGGATGTTAAACAGATTCCTGGACTGGTGGTTCATATCCATCAGCTCGTTCAACTTTAGCACCTGTCTCATCCCCAGTAGTTTTTCCAGAACTACTACCTTCACCATGCAGCTCCATGAGTTTTCACAATTCAAACTTGGGCTTCTTCAGCATTTTTACTTTTCTAACAAAGACATCATGAAGAGGATAGATAGATTGGCAGGCCTTTTCTGTGTCTTTTCCAATGCTGTCTGGAATCCTCACTTAACCTGCATAAATCCTCCTGTAAGATAGGCTATTGTTGTCCCTTTGCAGATAGAATAGATGCTCTGAACTCTACAGCTAGCTAGTGGAAAAGTTAGCATTTAGAACGACCACAAGTCTTATACCACCTTTTCCATTACATCCTCTTGGTCAGCAGTATATATTATATATCCTTCATCTAGACCTGGCCTCCTTTCTCCCTGAAATGACCTCTGACTACAAAGTGATCTCCTCGATTTCTCCCCTGATTTGGTACTCCTATATAGTGTGCATTTTGTTTTCTGACCTCCTTACCGCCTCACCATGAAGTTTAACCCTTTCCCCTATTGGACTTTTATCTAATTCTAGCCTCCTCACACTTATATTTCCATTCACTTTACCCCCTGAAAGTTGGACTCCTCTCATCAATCTCACATATCAATTTCTAAACAAAACACACCCTTCACTTGTATCTCACTGCTGGAGATGCATGCCAACTCACACTGAGCACTTTATATCCATTCCATCTGACTTAATTACTTGGGCCCAAACTGGTATGAGCATATAAAGCAGATGTTTAAACTGGTATGAACATATAAAGCCTTACATATAAAGCAGATCCTTTTCTAGAACCTTTTAATAACCTGACCTGCTTAAAAACATTTTCTGCAATTTGAGGGGTGGGATTTACACAATCAGGTACACACCTTTATTACAGACAAACATATCCAGGAATACAACAAACCTTAACCTATTTGCCTAAAGATTCTAAACTTCCAATCTTGGAAAGGAAAGGGGACCCATCTCCTTTCAAACCATGCTAACCGCTCTAGCACCTCTATGTCTCAGATGCTCGTTTCCTAACCCCTCCCATGCAACTTTCCTAGGAACTCTATCCCCACACCTTTGTAAATACACACTCACCCACCATCGTTCACACTCACCCACCATCCCTCACCAAACCCTACAAAACAAAATTTGCTATTCTGGCTCTCAATCCATTGTCATGAATAAACCTTGCTCTCAGGCTACTCACTTCCCCTTCCTTTGTGCATGCCATCAACCATGTATACATATAGCAGGAATGGCATGTAGAAAATGTACAAACTTCGCCACATGCGTGTTTCTCACGCTCTCACAATCTTCTATTCCTCACCCAGCAGTTATCAATATCTCCAATTTCTTCCTTTCTCTACATAACCAATCAGAATTCACTGTCTCCCTTAAAGACGTACCCTTCCAAGCTTTCACTGGAGCTACATTAGCAGACAGCTACTCCATAAGGGAGTACAGCTAAGGAGTCTTAACATGGTTGGCCACCATCAACTATAGCTTCTGTCTTTCCACCCCAGGAACGTTTTTTCTATGTGAAACTTCTTCTTATTTCTGACTACCTGCCAATTGGTCAGGCACTTGTGCTTTAATATACCAAATTCCAGACTTCAGTATGCTATCTGATAATGAAACTATCCACATTCCTCTAGTAGCTTCAATCTCCTCCTCTGCTCTCCAAACAAAAAGGGTCATATATCTACCATCCTTGCCAACCGAATTAGGCATCTCAACTGCCATAGGCACAGGCATGGCATGTGTATCTTATCTCGGGCACCTTCTACCCACAATGTCCACACTGTCCTTTATAACACCTTAGAAGGCATTCACATCTCCATAACCAATAGTCAAAGGCAAATAAATTCACCAGCGGGGGTAGTACTCCAAAACAGAAGGGGACTTGACCTTCTAACAGCCCGAAAGGGAGGACTATGTGTGTTCCTTCAGAAGAAATGTTGCTTTTATATCAATCAATCAGATATTGTCCAAATGAAGCCAGCAGACTTCAAGAACGAACAATAGAACTCAAACAGTAAGCCACTAACTCATGGTGGTTCAAATTAATGCTCTTCCCTTTAATCAAATGATAATTTACTTCTTTGGGTTCCCTAATCATAATCTTTCTGGCACTGCTTTTTGGACACTGCATATTACGCCTTCTTATAAAATTTGTTTATTCTCGTTTAGAACCCATCACAGTTCAAATGGTGATGCAGATGGGACCCTGCATGACAGAATCCTTCTTCCCAGGCCCATTAGATCATCTTTTGGAGAATCCCTTGCTGCCACAGGTACAATACCCCCTCATAGCTTGAAAAAGCCAGAGTGGTCATCACTCCTGCCCCCTAATGACGTGTAGGGATTCCAGTCCAGAGGAGGGAATGAGAGGGGAGATAGAAGCTGGTTAGGCAGATAGAGAGGGACGGTCTCGAGGAGACATAACACCGCAAGAAGGCCCCTGTACTTCCCCTATTATGTAACTGTTAGCTGAAAATGTAGTTAATGTGGTTGAGAACATACTCTCAACCCAGGATATACTGCTTAAAAGGACTATGGCTACTTAAATGCAGGTGTAGTAGCTTAGCTGAATGTCCTGACTTGACCTCAGCTTATTATAGTATCATTAGCACAGTATTTGCATTGTGCTTTCAGCTCCCTTCCCCCCAGTGAAGTTTTCTGTGGTACTTATGGGTAATATTCAAGTTGGAGTAACTTTGGACAAGGACCCACATGCACAATACAAGCTAGATCTCAGGAAGTAAGGGGTGGATAACATGTAAATGAGAGAAATGGCCCCAGAAACAATAAGATAAACCAAACAAATTCCTAGCACTGGTAACTCATTTCAGGCCCCTCTCTCTTTTGCTGGAGAGTTTTGTTGCTTAACAAACTCCTTTTGTTCACTCATCCTTTTGGTGTCCATGTTCCTTAGTCTTCTTGGTTATGAGACAAGAATCCAAGGCTGTTGATCTAAGCCATAAGCAGAGTTAAAAATACTAGCAAGAATATTTCACTGGTAGTTAAGCATCATGAGCTTTTATATTGTACACATTACAAACTTTGAATCACTCAACAATCACCACAGACATATGGCATGGTTTATGTACTATGAGCTTTCTCAGGGCAGAGCAAAAAAGACACAGAGATAAACGTGTCCAAACTTATGAGCTCCTAAGAACCAAGACACTAACCCAAACATACGGTCTCAAATCTGAGGCTCTGAATTATTCACATGCCCCGATCACTCAGTGGAATAATCAGTTACTGTACCATCTCTGTATATTTAGAATTATTTGAGTCTAGGATGCTCATACACTCTTTTCACATTATAAGTAATGTCAGGCGTCACATATGACCCAGGGCAAATAGTAGTGCATTCATAGTGCAGGTCATTCCATAGTCATTATAGGAAATGCACACACAAATCCCAAAAATTTTGGAAAGTTTGCAGACTTAGAGTATTGGAAGACACCTCTAAGGGACATGGGTCAAAAGAGTTGAGTGCTGGGTCACTCTACAG
>NW_007144336.1:0-728 GCF_000164805.1 Carlito syrichta
TCAGCTAGCTACCTGTTAACCAACTAGTTAAGTCAGCTATCTAAGTCAGCTAGCTAACAAGGTAGCTAGGTAAGTCAGGTAGCTAAGACAATTAGCTCTCTAGTTAGCTGTCTATTTAAGTCAGCTACTTAAGTCTGCTACCTAACACGATAGTTAATTATTAAATCAGCTAGATATTCAGCTAGTTAAATAATTAGCTAAATATTGAATTCAGGTGATTAAGTCAGCTAACTAATGAGTTAAGTCAGCCAGTTAAGTTAGATAACTAACTAGTAAAGTCACCTAGTAAGTCAACTAGTTAAGTCAACTTTCTAATTTAGTCAGTTGTTTGAGACAGCTAGCTAGGTACTTAACTAATGGGTTAAGTCAGCAGGTTGAGTCAGGTATTTAGCTAGTTAACTAATGGGTTAAGTCAGCTGATTGAGTCAGCTAGCTAGCTAGTTAGCAAATGAGTTGAGTCAGCTGCTTGAGTAGGCTAGCTAGATAGTTAAGTCAGCTGGATGAGTCAGCTAGCTATCTAGTTAGCCAAACAGTTAAGTCAGATGGTTAAGTCAGCTAGCTAGGTCGTTAGCTAATGAATTAAGTCAGATAGTTAAGTCAGTTGGCTAGTACATTAGATAACGAGTAAGCCAACTAGTTAGCTAGCTGGTTAAGTCAGCTAGCTACCTAGGGAGCTAACTATTTAAGTCAGCTTTTTAGATAGGTAGTTATCTGGCTAGCTTACTATT
>NW_007144337.1:0-788 GCF_000164805.1 Carlito syrichta
GGACTCTGTCTAGTGCAGAAGCCAATTTAATGGGACCAACCGTAAGTCTTTTATCCCAAATTTTCACATGTTAAATCACAAGACTATCACGTGAACACAAGGCCAGGTGGATGAGGCGCATCACCCCCACCCACCCACCAGGTGTTTTCTTAAGCATGAGGAAGGACAATCCTAATCAAATCACAAGCCTATTATGTGAACACAAAGCCAGGTAGATGAGGGGCATCCCCATCCACCAGGCGTTTTCCCAAGCATGAGGAAGGCCCAAAATTATCTCACTGTTCCTCATGCTGTTCCTTTATGTTCCTCACAAACAATACAACAATTCTAACATCATAATATCCTAATAATCAATAACTTCTAAAACTTATGCATACCCAACACCTAATGACTGACTTAAATCCTAATACCTATCTATTCTGTGCTAATTTTACCCGTACTATAAAAAAGCTCTTAATTATAGCTCAAACCACTTCCTGAAGAATGTTGCCCAGTCCAAAGATCATGTTGGGTCATTTCCAGGAAAAATTGATTATAATCTCTTAATAATATGGCTATTCTAAAATCTATGTATCTATCTTAATTTCTATAAAAGTTTCTAATTCCTAATCCTAATATATAAAGCTGATCATCAGCAATAAAACTTCTGAAATAAAACCCAAATACAAACTGTAATTGTACTAACCCCAAAACCACATTAGTAGAAAGTAGGACATGAAATTTCTAAAGTTAGCTGTTTTCTTATAAAACCTTAAAGTATCATGTTTGATCATGCTGTGAACTAACAT
>NW_007144338.1:0-624 GCF_000164805.1 Carlito syrichta
CAGGGACTGGACCCTAGTATGGGAACCATAACAGGAAAGATGGTTGAAGCCCACGAGCTGAGACCAGGGTGGATACCACAGCAATCCCCCAACTTGACAACAAGCAAAACCCAGAAAACCTTGGATGAGGGCAGGCATTGGTGGGAGGATCACTTCAGGCCCAGACTTCAAGACCAGGCAGGAAGACCAGGGTGTTGACAAAATGGAAAACCTGTGATCACAGCAGTTTGGGAGGCCAAGCACCAGAGGAAGGCCCAAGGTGGGAGGTGTGAGTGCAGCCAGGGCTCCCTAGTGTGGAAACAAAAGAGAGAGAGAGAAAAAAAGAGAAAGAAAGAAAGAAATGCATTTTCCTGCAAACCTTTTGCTCAATTTCCCCACCCCCAGTTTTCTCCAAAGCTTGGAACGTTTTTGCCCCAACCCCCAATGGCTGCCCCTGCTTTGGTGCAAAATTTCCTGACGAGTTCCTGCCTGTTCTCCTCTCCCATGTGAGAAATGTGCCCCAGGCAGCCCGGTCCTCTGACCTGGCAGAGACCTTCAGCCAAGAAAGACCAGGGACACAACCCTCACCTGGGGACTTTTCTTCCTTCCCAGTCCCATTTTTTTCTGGCTTCAAGCCAGTCGCCC
>NW_007144339.1:0-779 GCF_000164805.1 Carlito syrichta
CTAACAGGTTATTTCAGCTAGTAAAGTCAGCTGGCTAGCTGCATAGCTAACTAGTTAAGTCAGCTAGTTAAGTCAGCTGCCTAGCTAGTTAATTTAGCTGGTTAGCCAGCTGCCTAGCTGGATAGCTAGCTAGTTAAGTCAGCTGGCCAGTTGGTTGGCTAGTTAGTTAAATCACCTCATTAAGTCAACTTGCTAGCCTGCTGGTTAGCTGGGTATCTAGGTAGTTTTGTCTGCAGAATGTCAGCGGGATACATAGGTAGCTAGCTAGTTAAGTCAGCTGGTTAGCAACCTGGTTAGCTAGTGATTCCAGATAGTTAAGTCAGCTGGCTAGCCAACTGGCTAACTAGTCAAGTCAGCTGGTTGAGTCAGCTGGCTAGCCAGCTGGCTACCTGGTTAAGTCAATTAGTTAGTTCAAGTGGCTAACCAACTGGTTAGCTAGGTAGTTAGTTAGTTAATTCATCTGGCTAGCCACCTGGCTACCTAGTGATGTCAGCTAATTAAATCAGCTTGCTAGAAAGATGGCTAACTAGTCAAGTCATCTAGTTGAGTCCACAGTCTAGCCAGCTGGTTAGCTGGTTAAGTCAGCTTGTTAATTCAAGTGTCTAGGCAACTGGTTAGCTAGGTAGTTAGCTAGTTAAGTCAGCTGGCTAGTCAACTGGCTACGTAGGTAGCTATCTAATTCAGTCAACTGGCTAGCCTGCTGGCTAACTAGTTAAGTCAGCGAGTTAAGTTAGATGGTTAGCTGACTGGCTAGCTTGGTGGCTGGAAAGTTAAGTCGG
>NW_007144340.1:0-954 GCF_000164805.1 Carlito syrichta
CCCAACGGCCACCCTAACTCTGGGCCATCTGTTCCTTGAATTTAAAAGTGTCCTTGCCGTAGGCATGAGTGTGGAGGCAGGCCTTCAGAGGCACGTGGTTGGAGGCATGGCCAGATGTGCCTGGTGACCACTGTTGAAGCCTCCCATTAATGACAGGCAGGAAAGTACCTTTCACTCTTCCATCCCTGAGGGTGAAACCTCACTATGGGTGGCAGGGATGGTGGTGGTGGTGGTGGTGGTGTTTGTCATTATTATTCTGAGATAGAGTCCAGCTCTGACACCAGGGCCGGAGTCCAGGGGCCCACTCTTGGCCACCATGTCCTGCAGTAGCTGGGCTCCATCAAACCTCCCAAAACTGCCTTCCAAGTGTGCAGAATGACAGGTGTGCGCCACCATGGTTGGTTCATTTTTTTGGCTTCTTGTAGTGACTAGGGATCTCCATGGGGCCCGTGCTGGACTCACACCCAGGGACTCAGGCCATCCTCTCGCCTCGGCCTCCCAGAGTGCCATGATGACTGGCGTGAGGCCCCGTGCCTATCCTCCATACCCTTCTCGGGGTCCCACCATGAGGCCTGTTCCCTTCCGATGACCCAGGAACCCAGAGAGGGCGGCCGGAGTTGCCCATCGAGCCCTACACTGGGGGAGCACCTAGTTGAGGGGCATGTCTTCGCTAGTGCACCCATCCCTCTGCTGACCTCGTTCCGCAGGGTGGAACCACTTGCTCCTCCCAGAGGCCAGCTCTCAAACCTTCAGGGGACGTGAACAATAGGGTGACTTCTGCCTGTCTCTTGGGCACTCGGCAAAGCCAAGACAGGAAGATGGCTGTAGTCCTGGAACTCGAGACCAGGCTGGACACAATAGCAAGCCCCCCACCGAAATCCCAAGGAAAACCCAGAAAAACTTGGGTGAGGGCAGGCTTTGACTGGAGGATCAACTCTGTGTCAGAGTTCAAGA
>NW_007144340.1:3196-4544 GCF_000164805.1 Carlito syrichta
AGCCCAGGGACATGACCGTCATACACCATTAGCTTGAAAATTGTGGGCTTTGGTGATCCTCTCACCTCAGTCTCTGTAATGGCCGGAACGATGGACACCTCCACCCCAGATACCCTGTTTGGATGAGTGCAGAGACAGGGTCTCCCTGCATGGTCCAGGCTGGCCTTGGGATCCTGGGCTCCAACCATCCTCCTTCCTCAGCCTTGCAGAGTGCTGGAATTCCAGGAGTTTGGCTGCCGTGCCAGGCCTTCTGCTTAATTTTCAATGAAGGATCAAGGCTGGGCTCGGGGGCTCAGCCTTGTCATCCCAGCGCTTTGGAAAGTTGAGGCCAGTGGCAAACCCGACCCTGCAGGTAGAGACCCACATGGGCACCTCAGTGAGACCACGTCTCTAATCTCCATCCCAAATGAGCCAGGCATGGTGGCGTGCACCTGTCATTCTGGCTCCTCAGAAGACTTGGGATAGGCTCGCTGGAGTCCAGCAGGCTGAGGCTACAGTGGCCAGGAGCGAGTCACTGCCCTCCAGCCTGGGTGACAGAGTGAGACTCTGGCTCAAAGAAAAAAAGGAAAATAGGAAAAAAAAGAAGAGCATCCATTTGTGTATTGAGCTGGGATCATCGTGAACAGAGATCATTTGGTAATGAGGCCCCAGTCTTGGGCATAGAGTTCCTGAAAGACAGTGGATTGGCAGACATTTGGGCTGTGGCTTTGGGAGGCTGAGGCAGGGGACCGCTGGAGCCTGGGAGTTTGAGACCCGCCTGGGCCACATAGCGAGACCTCGTCGCTCCCTGGAATGCAAACACTGGAGTCACATGTGGTGGCACCTTCAGTCCTGGTTACATGAGATGTGGTGTCCTCCATCCTGGGGCATTCCTTTGTGTCACCCCCACTGACAGAACATGAGAGTCCAGGTCAGACACCATGGCTGACGGCGGTCAGCTCTGGTCCTGGGAAAGGCAGGAGGCTGCCTGAGCCCAAGGTTTGTAGGCCAGCCCAGGCAACCCAGGCCAGATCTTATCTTGGCGAGAGGTCCCCAAAATCGAGTTAGGCTTGGGGGTCCCCCAAGTCCCAGCTCCTCTGGGAATGAGGCAGGAGTGCCACCTGAGTCCCACAGTTTGAGGTCCCAAGAGCCACGATCATGCCACTGCACCCCACAATGCCGACGGAGACTCCGATGACAAAAAATCATGCCTCCTATGTGCATCACAACGGGCCTCCACAGCTCCCCAGTGAAAGGTCCACATGGGCATGGGACGATAGAGTTATTGGGATAAGAAGAGGCCACCCATTCCCATAGGTGGCAGACAGCGCAACCAGAACTTGGGCTGCTAGCGGCGTTGCCATACCAC
>NW_007144341.1:0-638 GCF_000164805.1 Carlito syrichta
CTCAGGCTTTCCATTTGATCAACATCCTGGTCTCTGGCCTGTTTTTGAATGGGCTGGAGTTGGTACTCCCGCCAAAGCAGGGACTCACCCAAGGCTTTCTGGGTTTTGATAGTGGTCGAGGTGGGGGCTTGTTATGGTGTCCAGCCTGGACTGGAGTTCCCAGGCTCTGGCCATCTTCCCATCTCGGGCTCCTCCAGTGCTGAGAAGACAGGAGTGAGTCGCCTGACTCCACTGAAGGTTTTTGATTCAAGTCCTCCCTTTCCCAGAGGCGCCCCCTGGGAGTAGCAAGCAGTTCAAACCTGTAGAACAAGGTAGGAGTAGGTTTGGGGCTCTGGCAGAGACATGACTTTGCACCAGGTGCTGCCCCTATGGAAAATTAGGGGGGAGAATTCCTCCATTTTCTCCAAGATCCTGAGTCATTGGAAGGGAGCAGACCTCATGGTGGGCCCCGAGTGGTGTGGAGGCCAGGAACCTGGGCTCACGCCACTGAACTAGAGCTCTGGTAGGCTAAGGTGAGAGGATGGCTTGAGACCATGTATTCAAGACCAACCCGGGCACCTTGGCATGACCTCGTCTCTACAAGAAGCCAAAAAATGAGCCAAGCTTGGTGGCACAGGCATTTCATTCCAGCCACTCGG
>NW_007144342.1:0-2008 GCF_000164805.1 Carlito syrichta
TCATGGAACAGATGCCTCCGACTTAGTGTGTCATTGGGCACTGAGCGATCAAGGAGGTCTGGTAACGCACTGCCAGCCAGGAATGAGTCGCCCTGTCTTTCCACTTTTGGACGTGGGGAGGGTTCCTAACTTCTCCCGATCATCCATTGTCCCCCTCCCACTAGGACCTGTCCCTGGGGTGCTGTGGACACCATGGCATGATGCAAGAAGGCATCATTTGTGTTCCCGGAGTCTCTGTCTGCAGGGCTGGGGTGTGGCAGCATGATAATGGCTCCTGGGGCCTCGACCTGTGGAGCTCAGGGAGTAATCTTGCCTCAGCTCCTGAGCAGATGGGACTCCGTGGGCCATCACGTTTGACCCGATTTTCGGTACCTCTCACCAAGATGAGGTCTGGTCATGTCGCCCAAGCTGCTCTCACATCACCGGGTTAAGGCAGCCTCCTGCCTTGGCCTCCCAGGCTGTGAGCCACGGTGCCCGGCCTGGATTAGTACATTCTGTCGGCAGGGGTGATGCAAAGAAATGCCACTGGATGGAGGGTACCACATCCTGTGTAGTCGGAACCACAGGTGACACCACTCCCGACTCCAGTATTTGTGTTATGGGAAGCAATGAGGTCTCGCTTTGTGGCACAGGATGGTTTTGAACTCCTGGGCTCCAGCAGTTTTCCACCTCAGCCTTCCAAAGCCACAGCCCAATTGTCTGCCAATACACCATCTTTCAGGAACTCAAGGCCCAGGGCTTTCACTCCTTCCCAAATTATCTCTGTCCACAATGATCCCAACTCCATACACAAATGGATACTCTTCTTTTTTTCCTTTACTCGTTTTTTTTTGTTTTTTTTTTGAGTTGGAGTCTCACTCTGTTGCCCAGACTGGAGTGCAGTGGCTTCTTCTGGCCACCACAGCCTCAACCTGCTGGGCTCCAGCGATCCTTCCCCCTCAGCCTTCCAAGTAGCCGGAATTGCAGGCATGTGCCACCATGCCCGGCTGATTTTTTGATTTATTGTAGAGATGAGGTCTCGCTGCCCAGGCGGGTCTCGAACTCATGGCTCAGGCAATCCACTCACCTCAGTCTCCCAAAAGCACGGGATTACAGGCTGAGTCACTGAGACCGGTTTATTCATTTTTTTTTGAGTCGGAGTCTCACTCTGTCACCCAGGCTAGAGGGTGGTGGCTTGCTTCCGACCACCACAACCTTGACTCACCAGGCTCCCACAAGCCTTTATCCAGCCGACTGATGAACCAGAATGACAGGCACGTGCCACTACACCCAGATCATTTGGGGTGGAGGGTAGAGAGGAGGTCTTGTCAAGATACCTGGGTGGGTCTCAGCCCACAGGCTTGGATTGGCCTCTGGCCTCGACCTCTCAAAGTACTAGAATGACTAAGCCCCAGAGTCTGGCATCGAAACTTCATAAAAAATTAACAAAAGCTGGGCTCGGTGGCTCAGCCTGCAATCCTGCACCTTTGGGAGGCTGAAGTGAGTGGGTTGCCTGAGCCCGCACGTTCGAGACCCATCTGGGAAGTGAGACCTCATTTCTAAAATAAAAATTAAAAAATCATCCAGGCGTGGTAGTGCATGCCTGTAATTCTGGCTACTTGGAAGCCTGAGGCCGGAAGGATTGCCAGAGCCCAGCAGGTGAGGCTGTGTTGGCCGGGAGCGGCCACTGCACTCCAGTCTGGGTGACTGAGTGAGACTCCAACTAAAAAAAAAAATTAACAAGAAGGTCTGACGTGGCATCCCACGTTTGGAATCTCAGTGCTCTCAGAAGCCGAGGCAGGAGGATGGTGAAGCCCAAGAGACCAAGGTCAGCCTGGGCCACGCAGGGAGACCCTATTTCAGCACCCAACCAAACAGTGGGTCTAGGGTCGAGGTGCCCCTCACCCTGGGCACTCCGTTGGCTGAGGTGGGAGGATCACCAGAGCCCGCGATTTTGAGGCAGCCAGTGAACAATGGTCATGTTACTGGACATGAGACTGGGCCACAGAGTCACACCCTGTCTTCAAAA
>NW_007144343.1:0-371 GCF_000164805.1 Carlito syrichta
TCCCCTGCCCCCCACGCACGTGAGGGTCCCCAAAGCTTGGCACCTTCAAGCCCCTACCTCTCCCAATGGCTGCTCTCACTTTGTTGCAGCATTTCCCAAGGCTCCCTGGTTGGGTTTCTGCTGGCTCTTCTCTCAGAGGTGAGAAATGTGCCCAAAGCAAGCGAACCTCTGACTCGGCAATGAGGACCTTCCGCCAAGAAAGGCCAGGGACACATCCCTAACCCAGGAACATTTCTTTCCCCCAATCCCATTTTTCCTGGCTCTAAAGCCAGTCACCCAGGGAACTAACCATAACCAGCGCAGCTGAGGATCTGTGTACAATTCTGATGTTTTTGGAGACAGGGTCTGGCTCTGTGGCCCAAGTTGGGGCC
>NW_007144344.1:0-862 GCF_000164805.1 Carlito syrichta
TCAGATGTCACCTAGTTAATTCAGCTGGATAGGCAGCTGGCTAACTAAGTAGCAAGTTAGCTAACTTGACTGTCTAGAAAGCAAGCCAGCTAGATAAGGCAGACAGTTAAGTTAGCTGGCTAGCCAGCTGCCTATCTAGCTAGTGACCTAGTCAAGTCAGTTGGCTAGCCAACTGGCTAACTAACTAAGTCAACTAGTTAAGTCAATGGTTATTCAGGTTTCTAGAGAGGTAAAGAGCTAGTTAAGTCAGCTGGTAGACAGCTGTATAACTAGTTAAGCCAGCTAGTTTAGTCTGCCTATCTCGTTAATCAACTAGTTAAGTCAGCTGGGTAACCAGCTGACTTGCTAGTTAAGTCACCTCATTAAGTAAGTTGGCTAGCCAGCTCGCTAGCTAGATAGAAAGCTAGTGAATTCAGATGGCTAGCTGGTTAAAACAGCTGGTTAATTCTAGAGGCTAGCCAACTGGCTAGTGATGTAGCTTGCAAGTTAAGTCAGCTGGCTAGCCAGCAGTGTGGCTGGCTAGTTAAGCTGGCTGGCTATCCAAATGTCCAGCCAGCAGGCTGCCTAATTAAGCTGGCTGGCCAGTCGGCTCGCTCAACTGCTGACTAGTTAAGGCAGCTTGCCTGTCGCCTCAATCACCGGTTGACTAGTTAAGTCAGCTCACTGGTCGACTCAATGGCCGGCCAACTAGATAAGTCCTCTGACCAGTCAGCTCACTTGCCAGTTGACTAAAGTCAGGTGACCAGTCAGTTCACTTGCCAGTCGAATAGTTAAGTCAGCTGACCTGTCAGATCACTCACCGGACATTTAGTTAAATCAGCTCATCTGTTGGCTCACATGCCGGCTGACTAGTTAAGTCAGC
>NW_007144345.1:0-743 GCF_000164805.1 Carlito syrichta
GAGTGGTCATAACGACAATCTTGCACCACCATGCTTGGTTCATTTTTTTGGCTTCTTGTAGATACAAGGTCTCGTTAAGGTTCCCAGGCTGGACTCCAACCAGGAGTCTCCGGACATCCTCTCACCTTGGCCTCCCAGAGCACCAAGATGACTGGCTTGAGCCCACCCACCCAGCCTCCATACCCCTCTCGGGGCCCCACTGTGAGGTCTGCTCTCTTCTGTCAACCCGAGACTCCAGAGAGGGTGGCTGGAGTCACACGCTGTACCTTCGCCCTGGGGAGCACCTGGTGCAGGGGTATGTCTTCGCTGGGTCACCCATCGCTCTGCCCACCTCGTTCTCCAGTGTGGAACCACTCACTCCGTGCAGAGGCTGGCACAGTGAAAGGGAAGGCTTGACTCTCAAACCGTTGGAGGTTCCAGAGTGGTGGGTCAACTCACGCCTGTCTCCTTGGCATTTCGGGCATCCAAGATGGAAAGACGGCCAGATCCTGGGAACTTGAGACCAGGCTGGACACCCTAGCAACCCCCCACTTCCACCCCAAGCAAAACACAAAACATTGGGTTTGGGCTGGCCACAGTGGGAGGATCTACTCTGGGAAAGAGTTCAAGACCAGGACTGAATACCAGTATGTCGAACAAATGGAAAGCCTGTGATCACAGGAGTTTGGGAGGGGGAACAGGATGAGAGGATCACCAGAGTTGGACTGTTTGAGAGTCTTCTAGGCAAACTAATGAGGAAAGGA
>NW_007144346.1:0-663 GCF_000164805.1 Carlito syrichta
CAGCGTCACCCACCGAGCCCTACCCTGGGGGACTGATGCAGGGAGTGTCTCTGCTGGGGCACCCACCCCTCCAACTGCCTCGTTCCCCATGGTGAACTCACTCACTCCTCCCAGGAGACAACTCAGGTAAAGAGAAGGCATTACTTTCAAACCTGTGGGGGGCTGTGACGGGCAGGTGACTCACGCATGTCTCCTGGGCACTCAGTGAGGCCAAGATGGGAAGATGGCTGGAGCCTGGGAGCTCGAGACCAGGCTGGACACCATGGCAAGCCCCCACCTCAACCCCAAGCAAGACCCAGAACATATTGTATGAGGGCAGGCCTTGGCAGGAGAACTGACTCTGGGCCAGAGGTCAAGACCAGGTCTGAAGACCAGGATGTCGACCTAATGCAAAGACTGCTATCTCAGTAGTTTAGGAGGTCCAGGCTGAGAGGATGGCCTGAGTTGGGCAGTTTGAGAGCAAGCTGGGCAACCAACTGAGGAAATGAAAGAAAGAAAGAAAGAAATAAACAAACAAACAAACAAACAAACAAAAAAAGAAACAAAGAGAAAGAAATAAAGAAAAAGAAAGAAAGAAAGAAAAAAAGGAAGAAAGAAAAAGATAGAAAGAAATTCATTATTTTTCAAACCTTCTGCCCTCAGTCTTTCCTTCCCCACTCTCCC
>NW_007144347.1:0-855 GCF_000164805.1 Carlito syrichta
AGGCTGGAGGCAGGTCTCGCTACCGGCCACCACAGCCTCAGCACGCTGGGCTCTGGTGACACTTCCCCGGCATTCCATGGAACCAGAATGACAGGTGCGCACCAACATGCCCCATTAATTTAGGATGAATGGTGGAGATGAGGTCTTGTTGAGGTGCCACGGTGTGTTCTAGTCTGCGGGGTCAGTCCGTCTCCTGGTCTCGGCCTCACAAAGCACTGGGATGACGAGTCTGAGCCTCCAAGCATGGCCTCGATCCTTCATCAAAAATAAACCAGAAGACCTGTTGTGCCAGCCCATGCCTGAAATCCCAGCGCTCTGGGAGGCTGAGACTGGAGTATGGTTGGAGCCCAGGAGCCCAAGGCCCACCCTGACCAGGCAGGGAGAGCCAGTCTCTGCACCCATTCCAACAGGGTCTGGGGACGAGGTGCCCATCATCTTGGTCACTCTGGAACATGAGAGCTTCGGGAACTCCCACACCAAAGTGGGGGCAGCCATTGGGGTGTTGGGGCTGGAAGATGCTGAGCTTGGGGAATGTTCACATGTGCGGGGGGAAGGAGTGAGGGCAGAAAGTTTACAGGAGAATGGATTTCTTTCTTTCTTTCTTTCTTTCTTTCTTTCTTTCTTTCTTTCTTTCTTTCTTTCTTTCTTTCTTTCTTTTCTTCCCTCACTAGGTTGCCCAGGCTGCTCTCAAGCCACCAACTTGGACCATCCTCGTGGCCTGAGTCTCCCAAACTGCTATGATCACAGGCTTTCCATTTGGTCGACATCCTGGTCTTCTGCCTGGTCTTGAACTCTGGCCGGAGGTGACCCTCCCACCAAGGCCTGCCCTCACCAAGGATTACTAGGTTTTCCTTG
>NW_007144348.1:0-756 GCF_000164805.1 Carlito syrichta
TCCTTGGGAGGCCAAGGCAAGAGGATGGCCTGAGCCCCTGGTTCAACACCTGCCCAGGACATAGGGCGAGACCTCATCTCAGCCATCAAAAATAAATCCAAAGAGTATCTGGGCGTGGTGGTGCACGCCTGTGATTCCAGCCACTTGGCAGGCCAAGGTGGGAGGATTACCTGAACTTGGCAGGAGGAGTCTGTGGTGGACGTAAGTGTGCCCCTGCACTCTGACCTGGGCGACAGAGTGGGATTCCATCTCCAAATAATAATAATCACCACTACCATTACCACCACCAACCCTGCCAACCAGGGCGAGGAGTCAACCTCAAGAATGAGAGTGGAAAAGGCATTTTCCAGACTGTCATTCGTGGGAGGTTTCAAAGGTGGCCACCGGTCACGTCCGTCATGCACCTTCAGCCACGCATCCCAGAAGGCCTGCCTCCACCCTCCACATAATGCCCCATGGCAAAGAGGAATGTGAGCTCACAGAACAGATGATCCCGAGTTAGGGTGGACATCGGGCACAGAGCGATCAAGGCAGTCCAACAACACTGCAGCCAGCCCAGGTTCTGGTCGCCTGGTCTGCCACCTTCAGTCAGGGAGAAGTTGCCTTCCTCTCCAATCACTCCATCGTCACCCTCCCAAGTGGACATTTCCTTGGGGAACCATGGACACCCACTGTGACGCACATGGGAGGTGTCTTTTATGTCACTGGAGTTTCTGTTGACCAGACTGGGGCATGAAAGCACGATCGTGGCTCCTA
>NW_007144349.1:0-783 GCF_000164805.1 Carlito syrichta
AACTTTGTGTTCAAATACTTACAAAAATAGAAAAGATGAAAACTCACAGTACTAAAAACTAAGACTGACATGCAACGTAGGACAATGACAAACTGGAAAACAGTCTGTAACAGACTTTCAAGTGTTTCAATGCATTTTTTGTGTGTGTGCAGATGCTTCTTGATGTAGGATGAGGTTATTTCCCAATAAACAAGTTTTTCAGAAGTCATTCCAGAAGAAAGCATTGTTATCTATTGGATGAAAGTTCCATGCCTGTTATTGCCCCTAAAGGCCTATCAGTGGGACAAGATACAGATGTGGAAGATAGTGACATTGATGATTCTGACCCTGTGTAGACTTAAGCTAACATGTGTTTGTGCTTAGTTCCTAACAAAAAAGGTTAAAAAGAAAAGAAAAAAAAATTTTTTTTAAATACAAAGCTCATAGAATAACAATTTAAAGAAAATATCTTTGTAATAGCTACAGAATGTGTGTTTTAAGCTGTGTTATTTTAAAAAGTCTAAAAGTTTATAAAGTAAAAAAGTTACAGTAAGCTAACATTAATTTATTTTTGAAGAACTCATGGTTAAAAAAATTTAGTGTAGCCTAACTGTATAGTGTTTATAAAATCTATAGTAGTATGTAGTAATATCCTAGGTCTTCAAATTCACTCACCATTCACTCACTGACTCACCCAGAACAATTTCAAGTTCTGCAAACTCTGCTAATGATAAGTGCCCTATACCAGTGTACCACTTTTAAAAATCTTTTATGCCATATTTTTCCTGAATCTTTTCTTTGTTT
>NW_007144350.1:0-716 GCF_000164805.1 Carlito syrichta
CTATCAAGCTAGCCAGCTGATTTCAGATGCTGACTTAACTAGCTACCTAACTATCATAGCTAGTTGACGAATCTAGCTAGCTTCCCAGAGAGCCAGCTGATTTAACTAGCTGAAATAACTAGCTAGGCAGCTGATTGCAACCTGACTTATCTAGCTGACTTAGCTTGCTAGACAGCCGGTTGTCAGCTGACTTAACTCGCTGACTTAACCATCTAGTCAGCTGTCTTGCCAGCTGATTTAATAGCTGGCTACCTATCTAGCCAACAGACTAGCCAGCTGACTTACCTAACTGACTTAAGCTAGAAAACTGGCTGGTCACCTCACTTAACTTGATTGTTATCTATGTAGCCAGCAGGCTAGTCAACTGACTTAACTAGTTGACTTGAACAACTATCCGGCTGGCTAGCAAGCTGACTTGTCTAGCTAGTTGCCTACCTAGCCAGCTGGCTAGACAGCTGACTAAACTAGCTGACTTAACCAGTTAGCCACTTGTCTAGCCAGTTGACTTAACTCACTGACATCACTAGCTAGCCAGGTAGCCATATAGCTGACTTAACTAGCTAGCTACCTACCTAGCCAGTTAGCTAACCAGCTATCTTAACTAACTGAATTAACCAGCTAGACAGCTGGCTAGCCAACACAGTTATTTAGCTCGCTACCTAGCTAGCCAGCTGGATAGCCAGCTGACTTAAGTAGCTGACTTAACTAGCAGCACC
>NW_007144351.1:0-761 GCF_000164805.1 Carlito syrichta
CTGAGTTACTCTAGGCTCAATCCAAGTTCACTGATTCCCAATATTTTTAACAATTAATATTATCAACTTAACACTATACTATTAACCTATTACAATTTAACATAACGCCTTATAACTCAGTTAAAACTTATTCTTAAACTACAAAACTTTACTATAATTCATGTTTCATATGTCTAAACTTTAATTTTCATATGATCTAGTTATTGGACTTTAATACTATGCTATATCCTATTAAGCTAATACCTTATCGTTAATTCTTTTATAAATCATATAGTAACTATTACACTTGAATAATGTAGCAAAAGGAATCAAAACAGCAAGCATAGATTTACGCAGCTATGAGTGTATATGTATATATTTTATCCCAACAAGTCTACTCTAAAAATCAAATAGTAGCTGTCACACTCTTGAACAAGGAAATGCAGGGCTTCCAAGATGGCGGCCATGGGCTGAAGCAGACAGAGTTTCGGTAATTAACGAAACAAAAGAAAACGTTCTACCTGGCTAGGGGCAGGGGACAGAACTATCATGGTAATTTAGTTTCTAATCTTAGCCCTAGGGGAAACAGCTTTCGGGAACAAGGATTACCCAGTCTACCAGGAAATAGAAGTAAAAAAATATCTAGAAAGAAGCTAAAACTTAGAAAGACAGAAACAATTCCGCCATGCACCTTCCATCAAGTGTACTGAGATTCACTTGTAAGTTTTACTGCCATGTATGCACACTGGTCACCAATCACACGCCAATATCATAGGTATAAC
>NW_007144352.1:0-1476 GCF_000164805.1 Carlito syrichta
TTAATATTATCAACTTAACACTATACTATTAACCTATTACAATTTAACATAATGCCTTATAACTCAGTTAAAACTTATTCTTAAACTACAAAACTTTACTATAATTCATGTTTCATATGTCTAAACTTTAATTTTCATATGATCTAGTTATTGGACTTTAATACTATGCTATATCCTATTAAGCTAATACCTTATCGTTAATTCTTTTATAAATCATATAGTAACTATTACACTTGAATAATGTAGCAAAAGGAATCAAAACAGCAAGCATAGATTTACGCAGCTATGAGTGTATATGTATATATTTTATCCCAACAAGTCTACTCTAAAAATCAAATAGTAGCTGTCACACTCTTGAACAAGGAAATGCAGGGCTTCCAAGATGGCGGCCATGGGCTGAAGCAGACAGAGTTTCGGTAATTAACGAAACAAAAGAAAACGTTCTACCTGGCTAGGGGCAGGGGACAGAACTATCATGGTAATTTAGTTTCTAATCTTAGCCCTAGGGGAAACAGCTTTCGGGAACAAGGACTACCCAGTCTACCAGGAAATAGAAGTAAAAAAATATCTAGAAAGAAGCTAAACTTAGAAAGACAGAAACAATTCCGCCATGCACCTTCCATCAAGTGTACTGAGATTCACTTATAAGTTTTACTGCCATGTATGCACACTGGTCACCAATCACACGCCAATATCATAGGTATAACTGATATCCTATGTCAGAGGCGATCTTCCAGATGGGCCTTTACAGGCCTCAGCCATGTAGCTATAGATGTTGGCTCCCAACATACTCTGTAGTAATTTAGCCTAATTCTTTCACCTTGTTCATAGAAATAATCCACTCATTGATGTTAAGGAACCCTATATTTATGCAACTTTCTACAGTCTACAAAAGCAGCAACACTCTATTTGGGACATTAACAGTAAACCTCCTGACCCCTTAAAGAGGTCATTCCTTGATCACATTTATTGTTTACAGTAGGATTTTGCATAAAGATTTCTTTGCCTATGGGTACTTAACCCATCTTCATTTCCTTGTATTACTTCAAAATTCTGGTTGCTTTAAAAATAAATTTCCACTTATGGCCAAGATGGAATAATAAAGTCTGAATATATCCTTTTTTAAAAATGAAAACAAACCAGGGTGGGGAGAAGACAGAGATGTGGAGACAGAAAGAAAAAGGGAGAGATACAGAGGAACAAAGATAAAAATACAAACCAGTGGTTTTCAAGATAATGGGCATCAAGTGACAAAAGGCAGAGATCCCCAAGAGATGGGAAACAGTGAAGTCCTATAATCACTAGAGTTTAATGCTTTGGGAGAATTTGTAGGTAATGGCAGAGTGAGAAAGAACCCAGACAGATTTCAGTAGACTCTTAGAGTTAAGGAGATGAAACTAAAAGTCCAAGTGGACCAAGACAGATATGGGTTTGCTACCTAGAGTAATGAAGAGGAGAAACCTGTACAAAGATATA
>NW_007144353.1:0-698 GCF_000164805.1 Carlito syrichta
CGGCTCCTGTTGCCTGCTCGGAGGCAGGCAGCCATCTTGTTCCTGTCCGGCCCCACTCCCTCTGGGGTGGGCAGATGAGATAGCACCACCCGCTGGCGATTCAAGGTAACAACACCGAAACGGGAGAAACAAGCTTGATAAAGACATAGACCAAACTGCTGAAGGAAGGTTCATCTGAACTGTCCTTCACAGCAGATCAGGGGCAATTGACTCTAACTGCAAACTAATTTACCAGCTTGAAAAGAAAACTAGAAATCAGACCTGAAAGGACATTGGACTTAAACGAAAGGTCTCAGAGTGTGCTTCATTGATTCTATCAGTTTAATGACTTAATTCTATTCCTACTGTATTGTTCCCTTTTTTCTTTTTTCCTTTTCCTTTTCTTCTCTTTTCTTCTCTCTGTAAACCATATCTTTGTATAGAGGAACAGTACACTAACAAGGTGGTTGGTTAGCTTGTATATTAGCATCACTATATGTTTTATTTTTGTTTGTATGAGAGTTGGTTCTACTGTAGCTGTGGTCTATTGTTTTTATCTGTTTCAGTATAGGCCTCTCTCTCTTTGTTGGCACACTCGTTTGTTTCCCCCCTTACTCCTCTATCTCTCCACTCCCCTCTTCAACCCACAATCTGCTCCATTCTCTCCCCTCTGCTAACCACATTTTATTTCTGGGAGTAAACCTACAGCCCCACTGCAC
>NW_007144354.1:0-595 GCF_000164805.1 Carlito syrichta
TCCAAATAATAATCACCACCACCACCACCACCCCTGCCACCCAGAGCGAGTAGTCATCCTCAGGGATTTGAAAGGAAAATGCACTTTCAGACCTGACATTTGTGGGAGGTTTCAAAGGTGGCCACCGAGCACGTCCATCCCACGTCTTTGACCATGTGCCCCAGAAAAACTGCCTCCACCCTCCACATTCGTGACCAACATAAAATACGTGTGTGAGCTCAGAGAACAGATGGCCCTGAGCTAGGACAGCCATTGGGCACCAAGAGATCAAGGTGTTCTGGCAACACCATAGCCAGCCCAGGATCTGGTCACCTTGTCTTCCACCTTCTGGGATGGGGTGGGCCCCTTCCTCTCCTGATCACTCCATCGTCCCCCTCCTACACTGGTCTTTCCCTAGGAAGCCATGGACGTCCACTGTGATGCAAGGTGGAGGCGTCATTTGTGTTGCTGGAGTCTCTGTCTGCAGGGCTGGGGGCATGGCAGCATGATTGTGGCTACCAGGGCCTCAACCTGTGGGGCACAGGTGGTAATTCCTGACTCGGCCCATGAGCAGCTGGGTCTCCCTGGGGTCATCATGCCTGACTCAATTTTGGGA
>NW_007144355.1:0-895 GCF_000164805.1 Carlito syrichta
CTGAAGTCCTCTGTTGGGTCCCAGCGCCACTCTCGCTGTCTAGAGCCTGCCCTTTGGAAGTTTGGAGCTCTGGAACTCCGGGTCCACCCTGGCTGAGGCACCCAGCGTGAGACCCCAAATAAGAGGACCCAGACAAGTGGAGAAAAACAGATCTGCTTAAACTGCCTTGCCATTCTCCAGGCAGAGACTTCCATTGCCCTGCCCACCTAGCAACAAACTTTACCTCATTTCCTAAGGCCAGGTATTGCAGCGTGCGAGGAAGTTTTGGGTCCCTGCTCCCTCCAGCTCTCTCCCCGGCCTGGCACCCAGCACCGCAGGTCGCACAGGGAGGATCTGAGCGCCCGCCCCTCAGAGACACCGGTTCCATTACTGGCTGAATACTCTGTAGGGACCCAGTGCCACTCTCGTCATTTACAGCCTGCCTTTTGGAACTTTGGAGCTCTGGAACTCCGGGTCCACCCTGGCTGAGGCACACAGCGTGAGACCCCAAGCCAGAGGACCCAGACAAGTGGAGAAAAACAGACCTGCTTAAACTGCCTTGCCATTCTCCAGGCAGAGACTTCCATTGCCCAGCCCACCTAGCAACTACCTCAGCTCCTAAAGCAACAGTGTGAAACAGGAGACAAAGCCCCACCCCTATGCTGCAACGAAAAACAAAAGGGAGAGGCTGGAATCGGAGATCACAGAAGTGACTCTAGTCTGATCGCTTATTTTGACCTATGATTTTATAATTGAAACTGTTGGTCTAGATTACGTTTGGTGTTTACCTTCTGACGTATACTGTTTCTTGATTTTTTTGGCCTGTCTCTGTTTAGCTATCAGTATTCTTTAGGGAATCTTTCTTACCTGCCTTTTTTCACTTCTTCCCAGCCCTGTGTCTCTCTCTCACCTGATA
>NW_007144356.1:0-1209 GCF_000164805.1 Carlito syrichta
AACTACCTCAGCTCCTAAAGCAACAGTGTGAAACAGGAGACAAAGCCCCACCCCTATGCTGCAACGAAAAACAAAAGGGAGAGGCTGGAATCGGAGATCACAGAAGTGACTCTAGTCTGATCGCTTATTTTGACCTATGATTTTATAATTGAAACTGTTGGTCTAGATTACGTTTGGTGTTTACCTTCTGACGTATACTGTTTCTTGATTTTTTTGGCCTGTCTCTGTTTAGCTATCAGTATTCTTTAGGGAATCTTTCTTACCTGCCTTTTTTCACTTCTTCCCAGCCCTGTGTCTCTCTCTCACCTGATAGTTGGTATGTATATCTGTTTTCCCTCTTGCACTTCTCCCTTTCGCTTATTTTGACTTAAGATTTTATCATTGTAACTGTTAGTTTAGATCACGTCTGTTGTTGACCTTCTGACCTACACTGTCTCTCGATTTTATTGACCTGTCTGTGTAGCTATCAGTACTCCTTAGGCAATCTTTCTTACGTGTCTTTCTTCACTTCTTCCTGATCCTGTGACTGTTTTTCACCTGATAGCTGGTATGGATATCTGTTATCCCTCTCACACTTCTCTCTTTCGCTCATTTTGACTTATGATTTTATCATTGTAACTGTTGGTTTAGATCACGTTTGTTATTTACCTTCTGACTTACACTGTTTCTCCATTTTATTGCCCTGTCTCTGTGTTGCTTCAGTACTCTTTAGTACTATGTAGCTATCAGTACTCTTTCTTACGTGTCTTTCTTCACCTCTTCCCAGCTCTGTGTCTCATTCTCACCTGATAGATGGTATGTATATCTGTTTTCCCTCTCACGCTTCTCTCTTTCTAACTCCCTATTGATCCCCCCTTCCTCCATTATTTTCCTCTTCTGTATGCCCCCTTTTTAAATCTAGGGACGAAGACTGCAAACTGCTGAAAAGACAGACTGTAAAGCAGAGGGAAAAGTGAACAAAACCAGAAGACCCTCATAAGGAAGAACAGGTCATAGCAGAAGAGAAATAAAAGCAACCCCACCTTCCCTCAAAAACAGAATTAAAGAGGGGGAGGGAAAGGAGTAAAGGGAGAAAAATCTGCAGAAATGAAGAAAAACCAAAAGAAGAGTATGGGTCTCTCCCAGACGCCTGGGAGCAGACACTGAGAAAATTGACTTTGGAATACAATAATGAAAAGTCCCCAGAATGACGGTCTCAAAATGCAAATG
>NW_007144357.1:0-1048 GCF_000164805.1 Carlito syrichta
CTCACTGCTCTTTCCCCAGTGCCTAGAATGAGTTGTGGCCTCAGAGGCACTCAATAAAGATTGTAGGATGTTCAAATAGTGTTGAGATAAATGTTGTCTCACTGTCCCCAAGATGAATTATAGGAATGGTCTTGGCATTTTGGCGACAGCTGAGATGAACAATGAAAAACAACGACCGTTATGTTTCTGGGATCATAATGTTATGTTATGTTTCTGGGATCTTGTAGAGAAAATCTTCTCTACAAGACATTTAGAGCTAGAAGCAGAAAGCTTGAAGTCTAGATGCCTTCATTAATTGAGCAAATGTGTATTGAGTACTATGCTCGTGGATTAATGAAAAATAAAAACTCATTTTCTGTTGCTTTAAGGCTTTTATGGATGAAGACTTAGAGTCATCAGAAAGATAGTCTTCAAAAGATGAGCAAGATTCTCAAGGAGGTCATAGGTGTGCTCCAAGCATCAAGACACCAAAACAACCTATCTAAAACATTACTAGGGATGGAATGTTCTGATAGCAGAAATGGACTGTATGCTAAAGATAAATCGTTCCTATTGTTAAAATTTTGTTGTGAATCCACTGGGGGTATAAAATGACAAATTAAACTTGAAAAATAAAGTCTGAGGAAGAAAAAGATGTGGGGTGAGCTGGGAAATGTAACAAATGCCCTGTGATCTATTAAGTGTCTGAATTATGAATGCACACCAATTATGTTTCTTTTCAGTTGGAGTTGCAATTAACTGATGAAGCAGATGTCTCTTGAGAGGAAGGCTACTGTGAAACCAGGAATATTAAGATGAATATGTGGTTTGGAACTCCACCTATAGTCTGTTTGAAGACTTGTATCTTCTGTCACCAAGAAAAATAACTAGTTTGAAATAAATTCTCATACATGTTTGGAAAGAAAGTTCTTCAAAGTGAGTGTATCATTAAAATTTATGGTTAAATGTGTAAATGAGGAATTCGTTTTATGTGAAAATATTATTTTTTTACTTGCCAGTTAACTGTGGGTTATAGCATTTATTTTCTAATAATTCAAAACTTTTGTTT
>NW_007144358.1:0-626 GCF_000164805.1 Carlito syrichta
AATAAATTGTAAATATTGATATTCAATATGCACAATTTGACTTTAAGCCCTTGGAAACAGCTGGAGAACACACAAGGAAAAGGGGTCAGTGACGTTTAACTTTCTCTTGCCTGAATTATGAAGAGTGCATAGCCATATACGTGATCTTAGCGATCTGCACTACCGGTCCCAGGCGCTGAAGGGCGCTGTAGCCACCAAAATCCTGTTTGCAAATCAATCTTCTCAGAGAGCGGCGTGGTGACGCCATCACGACAGGCGGTGGCGCATGCGCAGTAGCGAGGCATCGGGCTCGGCGTGGGCCGCCGCCAAGGTTTTCCTGGGCTGGAGTTATCCCGGCAGTTAGGACGCAGGACAGGCGCTTTTGGCTGGCTGGGCGTTGGGTGGGAGGCGTCTTGGGGCCCACATGAACCAATGGCCTGATGCTCGCAGTGGCTGGGTCCGGGGACAAGACTTCTCCAGACGCTTCTCAGGTAAGAGAAAGGGCCGCAACCGCGTCCCCGAGAAAAGTAATCGGTCTCCTCGCCGGGTGACGGCCCTCTTCGCCCGTCGCTTCGGGGCCTCCGACAGTCGCGGGTGCGCCCTTGGCCCGGCCGCCCCTGCTTAGAGGCGTTGGCCTTCGCTGTGCC
>NW_007144359.1:0-570 GCF_000164805.1 Carlito syrichta
GCTTCGGGGCCTCCGACAGTCGCGGGTGCGCACGTGGCCCGGCCGCCCCTGCTTAGAGGCGTTGGCCTTCGCTGTGCCGCTGCGGAGCTGAAGGGCCAGTGTCTGCGATTGCTCCTCCTTTTAAAAGTGAGGTTCATTCGTAGAAAGTGGATAGTACCTTACTTCTGTCAAAAAAAAAAAAAAGAAAAAAAAAAGTGAGGTTCTGGCCATTGCTCCCCGGTAAAATACCGATAGTGTTGGGGACACTCCTTACTTAACACAATTGACCCCCCTTTTCCAGTTTCTTCTTTTGTTGCACAGAAAATGGGAGTAATCGTTTGAGTGAAGGAACCCACTAGTACCATCCTGAGATCTCACGTGGAAAGTTGGTGTGTTTTGTTTCCAGAAATCTCAGCGAGCATATGTACTGTGTTGCTTCCTAACAGGTCTCATTTGAAAGCTCTTTCTGTATACGTTTACGTGATCAATTTTGAGATTTTGCTCATGTGCTGTGACCTGTTTTTATTTCTTGAGGCCTTACTCCCCGCCCCATACCTCATTAATTCCCCGTCAGTTTTTCTCCTGTCTTTT
>NW_007144360.1:0-2738 GCF_000164805.1 Carlito syrichta
CAGAAAAAAAAAGAATAGCTGAGTTCAAAGATAGCCTACTTGAAAAAATACCAAAGTTCGACAGGGACTCACATATGCAAACCACAAGTCAATTTCACTGATGAAGAGACATGCAAAATTTTTAATACAATTGGCAAACCGAATCCAACAGCACATACAAAAGATTATTCCCAGGATCAAGTGGAATTCATCCCAGGAATGCAAGGATAGTTCAGCATACACATATCAAAACAGGTACATCACACATCAAGCAAACGAAGGAGAAAAATCATGTGATCACCTAAATATATATGGAAAAGGCATGCATTCACTAAAATGCAATATTCCCTAATGAAAAAAACTTTCAACAAATTGAGTATGGAAGACATGTACCTCAATATAATAAGAGTCATATAAGACAAACCCACAGCAAACATTATACACAATGGGGCACGCTGAAAGCTCTCTCTGTAAGAACCGAAACAGTACATGGATGCTTATGTTCACCACTTTATTGAGCATTTTAATGGAATGCCTAGCCAGATCAACCAGGCAAGGAAAAGAAAAAAGGGCATAGCTATTTCTGTGTTCATCTATTACTTTTTTTAGAACACATATTTTGGAGACTGGGAACAATCATGAAAGTGAGTGTCTATCAGTTCAGTCTTACAGCTGTGCTTTTTCACATTCCCACCTGAATCGCACCTCACCATTTAGGAGACCGGAGTGAGAGAATACAAACTCCTCACAACCAGCCAGATGACATGAATAGACTGTCTTCAAATGACTCTCTTAAGATCTACTGATCCTATCATGTTACAGGGAGAACATAGAGAGGGTTCATGTTTTTTTCCCCATTTGCAATGAAAATAAATAAGCACTTCCCCTTGGATACAGATAGCATGTAAACAATGATTTAAGTCCCTCACTAAATGATGCACTGACATTAGAATACATGAAAGTGCATAGCCTGGTTTGTCATTACCTATAGGTCAACTTCACCATCGTCATCACTGTCATTGTCTTTTACACATTAAAGCAAAAACAGCCAGAAATAATCTGAGCAGTGAGATTGACCACTCAGTGTGTGAGTAGATTGCTAATGTGGGTCTACTGGTCATCATGCCCTACTTGGTTGCACGATTGTAGCTTGGAAAATATGAAAGCAACTATGAAGAGGGAACTGGACAGTCACAGAAAGCATGATCATCACTAACTAGGTTTCAGTGCTATGGACACAGATATTTTTCAAAGCCAACAACTCCAGGTGAACGAAGAAGAAAAACTTGAGGAATATTGGGTAATGGAGGGCAGTGGTTTCTTAAAAATGTGACAATTACCCACTGTTTAAGCAAATGGGAAGATAGTAAAGGACAACTCAGGATGTGTGTCTCTGTGATGTTCACAGTATTAAGACATTTTCACCTGGGGGTAAAATCAGAAGAGAAAGTATTATTTCAAAGTTAACAGAAAAATTCCAGGGTAGCTCCCTCACATAAAAAAGCTTCTATGATTACGAAATGCAAACAGTCCTGCATAAGAATCTATTTCCCTGATAAAGACAATAATAAAATAACAGCAAAGTCTGGTTTTCTTGCTAAACATGCTTAACTTGCTTTCATCATCATATTTTTTATTGTTTCGGAACAAGAAAGTGTAATTAATCTTATTTAACTGTGTATGATTAGTATACGTGATATAAGATGAAAAAAAGCCAAATCACAGAGAGCAGGACTACATAAGGTCCAAAATTCCTTAATTTTCATCCTGAGTTCTGACATATCCATCCATTATCAACAAAAAGTGAAAGGGGTGTTTGGAGTGCTTTAAATAAATAGTATAAGGAGAAAATATTAATGGAAACAAATGTGCTGATAATTGCCTACTTCTTATAAATATTATATTCCTACATTCAAGGAATCAAGAGGTCAAGTCACCAACAGCACCGCTTTCAATTCTGTATTTGCAAATGTAATTGCAGCCATGTCACTCTATTTTAATTGCTAGAGTACATGCATAAGTGCTGAAATCATTAGTTTGAAATTTGTAAAATGAAAACTAGGACAATGAGATCTTTAGAGAACACACATATGTTTAGGAATCGTATTTATACTCTGTTAGGTAAGACATCTCTTCAGAAAATTTTGAAACACCTCTTTGGCTGAAGAATTTAAAACTAGTTTATGTATTTTTTTATTACTCATAATACTGAGTCACTTTTCAAACAACAGTTACAATGTTGTATAAACATAAAAGAAGCAGAGCTGACTGTTGAATACAAACCATTAATTGAAATGCATAACCCCATCCCTGGAGAAAGAGGATGAATATGAATTAGTAAAGTTTTAGTCTAAAGTGACTAGAAAACATAGTGATATGTATCTTGAGATCTTATACCCAGTAAATGAAAGTCATTTTATTCATAGAACTGAATGGGAAGCTAATATATTTTGAGTATTGCCTCTACAATTTAAAAAACTACATTAACATTCATGAATCACCAAATTCAGGAATCAATGAACAAGAAAAAAAAAATTCCCACTGAATTATAGAGGAAACAGTCTTCTACAGTGGGGGACTGTTTGAGGTGGATATGTAGCTTTAGCCAGCAAAAGAACTTCCTCATCTGGTGACTCCTCAAGGGCCTGCCTGCTGTTCCCACACACGCACTGGGTCTGGAAGTGTGGGACAAACAGGCACGTTAGGGCAGAAAGGCAGACAAAACGAGCACGTGATGACTTTCCTAATTTTTGTGAAGT
>NW_007144361.1:0-6669 GCF_000164805.1 Carlito syrichta
AACTTTCAGTGAAGAGAATGTCTCACGTTTTTGGTGCTTTCCAGGAAGGTCCATATTCCTTAGATTTGGAAGAATTGGTCATGAAGGAGCTGACTACCATGCCTGGCATGTGAAGATGGAGGGACTCTAGCCCAGGGAGGGCTCCCCTTGATCCACTGACCTGAACGACCGTCAGGTGAACTCAGGTGGGTGAACACCTGAGTGCAGGGGCGGGAGCAGCGCTGCTGGAAGATCCAGTCCACTCCTGGGCCGGGAAGCACAGGTCTCAGTTCCAGGCCTCCTGGCAGGGTTGGAAAGGCTTGCCGTGATGAGGTGATTTCCACAAGCTCTCCAGAGACTCCAGCGTTCGCAGCATCTCCTCCATCTCTTCTTGCTGTTTGGAGCGTTTTTGCCTCTCGTCTTTCACTTCTTGGACCAGGGAAGCTGATTCCTCCTTCAGCATCGAATTGGGGTTCTTCACCTTGTCGTAGGCGTCTCTAAGGCTGGGCAGATCGAGAGGTTCTGCCTCCGGCTTGGCCTTCCCCAAGAGGACTGGGTCTCTGCACACTCCTCTCTGGCGGCGGCGAGCTTGTCGAAGAGGCGGCATTTCTCCTCGACCTGGGCAGCCAGCGCTTCTGCAGCCGCTCGCGTCTCCCATAAAGCCGACTCCGAGCAGACCGAACCGGTCTGAACACAAGTGAGAGACCCACCAGGAAGCCGACGAGAGGGGGACACACCAGGGTCTCCCCTGGACGCTGCGGAAGGTAAAACTGCGGCCTCGGGCCCTGGGCCAGCAGCTCCTCTCCCACCTCGCCCAGCTGCCCGAGAGCCATTCCGGACCGGGCTCCACCGAGGACCCCTGCCCCTCCACGGCACGCCGGCTACCGCGGGGCCCTGCCTGGTAACCCTGGATCCTGTAGCCACAACAAACAGCCGGGCCCCGCGACATTCCGCCGGGACCCCAACTGCCAGGGAGCAGTCTGGATGGGCTAGTTTCAAGTCGGCTGGAGAAGAAGATGCAGAAATAAATATGCTCGTCTCCATTAATGCTATATGGTCGTTCTTTTCTTTCTTATTGCTTTTATATTGACATAAAATTGAAATATAGGAAAATGTGCACAGGTGCAGACGTATGGCTTTACAGACTCAATCCTTACAATCCTTTTGGTATCCAACCTCCATATCAATATATGATTATGTCCATTAACACATAAACTACCTCCTGTTAGCCTCAATCTACACCCACCCACTCCTCCCCATACAGTCTCAGTTTTGATCTCTAAACATTCATTATTTTAACCATTTTTCACAACCTCACAAAAGTTAGGAAACTCACCACGTGCTCGTTTTGTCTGCCTTTCTGCCCTAACGTGCCTGTTTGTCCCACACTTCCAGACCCAGTGAGTGTGTGGGAACAGCAGGCAGGCCCTTGAGGAGTCACCAGATGAGGAAATTCTTTTGCTAGCTAAAGCTAAACATCCACCTCAAACAGTCCCCCACTGTAGAAGACTGTTTCCTCTATAATTCAGTGGGAATTGCTTTTTCTTGTTCATTGATTCCTGAATTTGGTGACTCATGAATTTAATGTAGTTTTTAAAATTGTAGAGGCAATACTAAAAATATATTAGCTTCCCATTCAGTTCTATGAATAAAATGACTTTCATTTACTGGCTATAAGATCTCAAGATACATATCACTATGTTTTCTAGTCACTTTAGACTAAAACTTTACTAATTCATATTCATCCTCTTTCTCCAGGGATGGGGTTATGCATTTCAATTAATGGTTTGTATTCAACAGTCAGCTCTGCTTCTTTTATGTTTATACAACATTGTAACTGTTGTTTGAAAAGTGACTCAGTATTATGAGTAATAAAAAAATACAAAAACTAGTTTTAAATTCTTCAGCCAAAGAGGTGTTTCAAAATTTTCTGAAGAGATGTCTTACCTAACAGAGTATAAATACGATTCCTAAAACATATGTGTGTTCTCTAAAGATCTCATTGTCCTAGTTTTCATTTTACAAATTTCAAACTAATGATTTCAGCACTTATGCATGTACTCTAGCAGTTAAAATACAGTGACATGGCTGCAATTACATTTGCAAATACAGAATTTGAAATGATGCTGTTGGTGACTTGACCTCCTGATTCCTTGAATGTAGGAATATAATATTTATAAGAAGTAGGCAATTATCAGCACATTTGTCTCCATTAATATTTTCTCCGTATACTATTTATTTAAAGCACTCCAAACACCCCTTTCACTTTTTGTTGATAATGGATGGATATGTCAGAACTCAGGATGAAAATTAAGGAATTTTGGACCTTATGTAGTCCTGCTGTCTATTATTTGGCTTTTTTTCATCTTATATCACATATACTAATCATACCCAGTTAAATAAGATTAATTACACATTTTTGTTACGAAACAATAAAAAATATGATGATGAAAGCAAGTTAAGCATGTTTAGCAAGAAAACCAGACTTTGCTGTTACTTTGTTATTGTCTTTATCAGGGAAATAGATTCTTATACAGGATTGTTTGCATTTCATAATCATAGAGGCTTTTTTATGTGAGGGAACTACTCTGGAATTTTTCTGTTAACTTTGAAATAATACTTTCTCTTCTGATTTTACCCCCAGGTGAAAATGTCTTAATACTGTGAACATCCCAGAGACACACATCCTGAGTTGTCCTTTACTATCTTCCCATTTGCTTAAACAGTGGGTAATTGTCACATTTTTAAGAAACCACTGCCCTCCATTACCCAAATATTCCTCAAGTTTTTCTTCTTCGTTCACCTGGAGTTGTTGGCTTTGAAAAATATCTGTGTCCATAGCACTGAAACCTAGTTAGTGATGACCATGCTTTCTGTGACTGTCCAGTTCCCTCTTCATAGTTGCTTTCATATTTTCCCAGCTACAATCGTGCAACCAAGTAGGGCATGTTGACCAACAGACCCACATTAGCAATCCACTCACACACTGAGTGGTCAATCTCACTGCTCAGATTATTTCTGGCTGTTTTTGCTTTAATGTGTAAAAGACAATGACAGTGATGACAATGGTGAAGTTGACCTATAGGTAATGACAAACCAGGCTATGCACTTTCATGTATTCAAATGTCAGTGCATCACTTAGTGAGGGACTTAAATCATTGTTTACATGTTATCTGTATCCAAAGAGAAGTGCTTCTTTATTTTCATTGCAATTGGGAAAAAAACATGAACCCTTTCTATGTTCTCCTTGTAACATGGCAGGATCAATAGATCTTAAGAGAGTCATTTGAAGACAGTCTAGTCTGTCATCTGGCTGGTTGTGAGGAGTTTGTATTCTCTCACTCCGGTCTCCTAAATGATGGGGTGCAATTCAGGTGGGAATGTGAAAAAGCACAGCTGTAAGACTGAACTGATAGACACTCACTTTCATGATTGTTCCCAGTCTCCAAAATATGTGTTCTAAAAAAAGTAATAGATGAACACAGAAATAGCTATGCCCTTTTTTCTTTTCCTTGCCTGGTTGATCTGGCTAGGCATTCCATTAAAATGTTCAATAAAGTGGTGAACATAAGCATCCATGTACTGTTTCGGTTCTTACAGAGAGAGTTTTCAGCGTGCCCCATTGTGTATAATGTTTGCTGTGGGTTTGTCTTATATGACTCTTATTATATTGAGGTACATGTCTTCCATACTCAATTTGTTGAGAGTTTTTTTCATGAGGGAATATTGCATTTTAGTGAATGCATGCCTTTTCCATATATATTTAGGTGATCACATGATTTTTCTCCTTCGTTTGCTTGATGTGTGATGTACCTGTTTTGATTTGTGTATGCTGAACCATCCTTGCATTCCTGGGATGAATTCCACTTGATCCTGGGAATAATCTTTTGTATGTGCTGTTTGATTCGGTTTGCCAATTGTATTAAAAATTTTGCATGTCTCTTCATCAGTGAAATTGACTTGTGGTTTGCATATGTGAGTCCCTGTCGAACTTTGGTATTTTTTCAAGTAGGCTATCTTTGACTCAGTTATTCTTTTTTTTCTGGTTGATTGATTCTACTGGTATGCTGTTTATTGCATTTAGAATTTGCTTTATTGCATTTTCCATCTCAGAAATTTAAATTAATTAAATCTCTTTGTATTTTTCTGTATATTTAAAAGTTGTTTATGTTTTACCTGAGTTCCTTGAGTGTTCTTAAAATATCTCTTTTGGATTCTCTGCCTGCAAGACCAAACATCTTCATCCCTCTAGAATCAGTCTCTGCTGACTTATTTTGGAAATTTGGTGAAGTCATAATTTCCTGAATATATTTGATGTTGGTGAACATGAAGTGATGTCTGTATATTAAATAATTCAATATTTATTTCAGTCGTAACACCTTGGTTATGTCTGTGCTTGTCCTTTAAAAGAGTGTAAGCAGTCTGATTATTATGATCTATGAATCTGTGTTCAGCTCTGGTTTTATTTTTAACCTCTAGAGGATACTCTATGCCCAGATGTGCCATGCTTTCAAAGTTACTGTGTGGGTTGTCCTTGAAGGACTGGAGAAGGGCTTAAATTGGGTACTGCATCCCACTGGGTCTGCACATTTTTGTTTGGAGTCAGGGCAGGTCCACAGGTTCTGTTCATTGTCCCCAGGTTGGAGCCAGGCATTGCAGGGCTTTGCTCAGGGCTAGGTCTCCTCATGGTGATGGGCCCAGTTTGTGATGGGCTGCAAGAAAGCATGTGTACCTGCTTCCTTCTGCTTCCCCTAAGCCAACACTCTTTTTCCATGCTGTTCTGCCTGGGAGCAGGGAAAGAATGAGACAGGCTGCCCCATGGCCACTTCAGATGCTATACTGTGGGGTCACACTCAAAACCCCTAGCCACTGAGACGAGTGCAGCGCGGGGGTATGCCAGCCCACACCGCTACAATCTCTTGACATTGAGGTTCAATCATAGCTAGAGGTTGCAGCACAGTGTCAGTGGTGATGAGGGCTAGAACGAGAGAGTCTTCCTTCTGGGCCATGGGTATCTCCCTGGCATTTAGTGTGTCCAGAGGCTCTATCCCAGGACCTGGCCTGGGACCTGGGGTCACTGCATTTTGACAAGTGTTGGGTTTCACTGTGGCAGGCACTGATCTGACTTGAGGGCACAGTCCTCTGTTTACTTCCCTCTCCGTTCTCCCAGCAGATGGAGTTGTTGGAGCTTCCTGGGTTTTTATACCTGCTACCCAGAAAGGCAGAAATGGGGACAGCAGCTGTTGTGATAGAGAAAGAGTTTGATAATCACAAAGCAACTGAGTGAGGAGGACAGGAGATAGTTCTAAAATCTGATTCCCTGAGAATTCAGTGGCTAGGGGTCTTTAGGGTAATTTGGTGGGCAAGGGGCTAAGGAATTGTCTCTGCTGATTGGCTGGGGAAGAAATCAGATGTGTTGAGATTGTCCTCAGGCACTTAGTTTCTGGGTAGGGTTCTTGACGCATCAGAAAGTGGGGCTAATCGAGAAGCTAGGGGCCATTCTGGGGCTACAGCAATGCACTGGGCAACAGCCAAGGACATTTAGCCTGTGATGCAAGAGAGTGGAGGAAACAAAACTGCTGGTGTTCCAAGGAGCCAGTATTGACATTGAGAATAAAAAGGAAAAACATCTCTGCAGTGGCCAAAGGTAGCCTGGGTCTAATACCCAAGAGATTGGTGGAAGGTTAAGTAGCATGGCTATGTTCTTACTTTCTGTTTTGCTGTTGTTCCCAGCGTCCTGGAATTAGCATATCTGTGCAGAAGACATATCTATGAATGATGCAGTTTTCTTACCTCAAGGTCTTATAAACAAGTTGACTGCTGTTCCTGCTGAGATAGCCATTCTAAGCTTACTGCTTTGTTTCCTGGTCCTGAATAACTGAGGTGACTCTTCTAGTGTGATTGTGTGTCCTTCTATGTTGAGTTTTCGCTAATTTTGAGAAAGTGATTCTGTGGACGGAGTGATGCTTCAGCAACCTCCTGTGCACCTTTGATTTCTATCTGAGGCTAGAGGATCCCTGATAGACAGGCCAGTTGTGCTGCCAAATAGGTCTAGGTAGTGTTTAGAATGTTCCTCTCTACAGTTGAAACACATCCTAGCTTGTTTTTAGGTACACTCAGGTCTATGCCAAATATTTCTGGGTTTTTTCCAACCATGAGATTTAATTTATTTTTTGTGATAGGAGGAATACTAATGTATTGTTCTGGATGAAATTTTAAGTTGGAGAGCATGCTCTAAGATCATGAAAAACCATAGCCCCTGTACCTCAATATTTTTCTGATGAGCTGCTTCTTTAAAAAAACAGTATGGTTTTTAAAACAAAGTTTTAAAGCACCTTTATTGGGTTACCTTGTATTGAAAAGACTCTCAGACTTGTTAAAATGACATGTAGCACAAATGTATTTTGATATGTAATTCAGAAATTAAAAAATAAAACATAGAAAAAAAGGAAAGAAATTGTATTTAGAGCGTAAGTCAGAGGAAAAGAGTGAATCCATCTCTCCAAGATTGGAGAGGGGGAGAGCAAATGCTTAAGGGACATTTGCTAGTGAATTCATGAGGTAAAAAGTGGGCAAATACATGAATAGACACCTTCTCAAAAGAAAATAAATGGGCATTCCACAGATACATGAAAAAGTGCTCAGCCTTCACTCATCATCAGAGAAATGCAAATCAAAACCACATTTAAA
>NW_007144362.1:0-2644 GCF_000164805.1 Carlito syrichta
GATTATCAGTCACTGTGACACCAATCCCAGAATAGGCTGATTCACTCTGGCACGATCACACATGTGGACCTTTTACTAAGGCACCCATCATAGAGGAAGAGCAGTCACTTGGGCACCCATCACAGAGTAGGGTCATTCAATGTTACATTCATCACAGAGGAGGACTGGTCACAAAGGTACACATAACAGAGGAGGACTAGTCATGGGGACCCAACCAAGGTAGGTCTGGTAACCAAGTCATTCATTATGGATGAAGGTCATTCACTGGGTCATCAATCACATGGAGGGTCTGTCACTGGTCACCCATGACAGAGAAGCACCACTCATTGATATGCCTATAACAGTGGGATGCCAGTCAATGAAGCACCCATCAAAGAGGAGGCCAGTCACTGTTTTGGCCCTCACAGATAAAGGCCAGTCAATGAGTGCCAATTGCTAATTAGAGTCAGTTACTGTAGCACTGAACACAGAGGAAGATCAGTCAATGACTCATGAAGCACAGAGAAGAGAGTGTCCCTGAAGCACCTATAACAGAGAAGATCCAGTCACTGTGTTCCCAATCACAGAGGACACCCAGTCACTGTGGAACCCATCAATAAGAAGAGCTAGGCACTGGGACACCCATGAAAAAAAAGGTCAATCATTTGGACGGCTAACACAGGAGAGGTCCTTTCACAGGTCAACCCATTACAGAGGAGGGCTAGTAACTGGGGGACCAATCACATAGAAGGGACAGTCACTGGGGTACACATAACTGAGTAAAACCAATCATTGGCACATTCATCACAAAGGCAGACCAGTCACAGGAGACACCTCTCTTTGAAAATGGTTATTCACTGGGACATCCACAGAGAGGAGGAATTGCCACTGAGGCACTCATAACAGAGGCAGTATAGTCACTTAGACACCCATTATGGAAAAGAGCCAGTCACTGGGGCAATCATTACAGAGAAGACGTTGTCACTAGGACGTTTTCACAGAGTAGAACAAGTCACTAGTTCAAACATCACACAGGAGGGCTAGTTACTGAGACTCCAGTTATGGAGGTTGCACAGTAACTGAAACACCCATGAAAGAGGAGGGCTAGTCACTGAAGCACCCAACTTAGAGGAGGCCTGTCACTTGGACAGCAATCACAGAGGAGGCCCAGGAAATGAAACACCGATTCCAGAAGAGAGCCAGTTACTGGGACACCAGTCATAGAGGAAGCCCAGACACTAGGGCACCCATGGGAGGAGACACAGTCTTTGCAGCAGCCATCACAGTTGAGGGCTAGTCACCTGTGAACCCAACACAGATGTGACACAGTCACTGAGTCACCTATTACAGAAGAGGACCAGTCACTGAGACACCCATAAGAGAGGAAGTAGAGTCAGTGGGGCACACATTAGGAGGGCTAATCAATGGGTTACTGATCACAGAGGAGAATCTGTCACAGGGCACCCATTATAAAGGTGGCACAGTCACTGGAACATCCATCACAGAGGAGAACTACTCACAGTGGCACGGATCAGAGATGAAGCCAAGTAACTGGGGCACACATTACAGTTGATGGCCAGTCTCTTGGGTATCCATCACAGAGGAGACCACTGTGGTACCCATCACAGATGAGTTTGAATCACTAGATCAGCCATCACAATGTGGTCAGTCACTGGGACACCAATTACAGAGTAGAGTCAGTAACTAGAGTACCAGTCACAGAGGAGGGTTAGTCAGTGATGCACCAAACACAGAAGATGGCCCATCACTGAGGCTGCAATCACAAAGAAAGGCTATTCAGTGGGACAGCGTCACAGAAAAGGGCTAGTCACTGATGCATCCACCATAGAGGAAGGCCAATAACTCTGACCTAACACAGAGAATGACCAGTCTCAGGAGCTTCCATAATAGCAGAGGGTATTTCACTGGGGCACCCATCATAAAAGCAGGCCAGTCAAGGTAGCACTTTTCACAGAAGAGGGTTAGTCACTGGGGCAATCACTGAGGCTTGTCACTGGGGCAATTATAGAGGAGGCTCAGTCAGTGGGGCATCTGTTACAAAAGAGGATATTCACTGGGGCACCCAATTTGGATGAAGGTCAGTCACTGCAGCACCACTCACAAAGGTGGTGCTGTCATTGGAGCACCTATTTTGGAGTAGGCTCAATCTCTGGAAGATTCTTCAGTGAAGATAGTCACTATGGCATCCATTATCAAGAAAGTCCAGAAATTTTGGCTTGCAACACAGAGTAAGACTAGTCACTTGTGCACCCATTTTGGAAGAGGTCCAATTACTAGGAAACCTATGACAATGGAGAGCTATTTAATGGGATACTGCATATATAAAAGTCAGTCACTGTGGCATTCATCATAGAGGGTGACCAGTTACTACAGCACACAAATGGAGGAGACTCAGTTGTTGGGAGCCGGACACAGAGGCCCACTGAGCTTTAGGGATCAGGAAGGGCCATTGACCCTGAGACTACTAGGATGTGTTCGGGAGCTGTTGATCCATTCCCTCCCTCCTTTTCCTATTGGCACAAATTACCAGGAAAAGCTTCAGCTGGCTCTAACAGAAAACTCTGAGACTGGAACGAACATAGCTAAGCTAGGAGTCTATTGTTCCCATTCCCCACAGCTTATAGTCTTTTGCTTTATCACAATT
>NW_007144363.1:0-720 GCF_000164805.1 Carlito syrichta
CAGCATAGCCACTGAAGTTCTGGAGTATGAGGTAACACTGAGGTCATGGCTTATATTTTAAAAGTCCGAGAGAATTTCCAGTGTCCTATATCTGGAAGAAGAGGGTTCTGAGTATATAAATGGACTTCTAGTGCCAGATTCTCATTCACAACTATCAAGAGTACCAGAGTGTTGCTGGAGTCCAGGAATGATTGATTCGCAATATGCACATAACAAATAGCTCTAAAACATGAGGGGTGCTGGAAGCCCTGATCTTGTTTAGCCCTTAGCAAGACGTGCTGTAGATTTTCAGTATTGAGGACCCATGTTGCCCAGATTCCTTATTCATCCTACGCAAGAAGCATGAAGTTTCCTGTATATGAGGACTCACATTACCCACATTCCTGCTTCATTCTGAGTAAGAAACCGAGATATTTCGTGGTGATGTAGAATTAAAGTTGTTTGGATATCAATTGAAAATCTCCCATAAGTTTCCTGGGCAATTGGAATCCAAGATTCCTGGTTCGCTTGTAGAAGACACCCTACTAATATGGGGACTTAAAGCCCAGATTCCTGATTAAACCTCAACAGAGGCCCTGTAGACTTTGGCGAAATATAACTCAAGAACCCGGATTCTCTTCGTTTCAGCAAGATGCCTTGATTTTCCCTGTCGATGTGTATTCCAAAACTCTGTATACTAAAGACAGATGTCCACAAGTTTCCTAGGGTCAGGGAATCCGT
>NW_007144364.1:0-330 GCF_000164805.1 Carlito syrichta
GAAAGACATTAGAGCAGAGGGATTGGTATGAAAGATTGAGTGTAGATATGGGATGAGGTCGGAGATGGGGGGGGGTTGGCGGTGGTGAATTAGTGGGAGGCGTATGGCTTAGACCAGGGCGGGTAACAGCCGCCATAGTGGGGATGGACCCCGAGGCTGCTTGTTGGGCCACGCTGGGGATGAACCCCAAGGCTGCTTATCGGGCTGCGTTATCTGCCCTGGAGTTTCCCTGAGTTATGAGTGAGGAGTGAGAAATGCCAATATTGGTGGGAAGCAGAGAGGCGGTGAGAAGGTTGGAGATTAGTTTAGCGTTAATTACTGCTGAGCCTT
>NW_007144365.1:0-749 GCF_000164805.1 Carlito syrichta
CTGTAACCCAGATTTTTTTTCTCACGTAGCAAGAGGCCATGTAGTTTCCCGTATATGAGAACTCCCTTTATGCAGATTACTGCTCTATTTTCAGCAATACCTGAGATATTTCCAATGAACGGAGAATCCCAGTTGTTTGGATATCAATAGAAAGACTCCCATATAGTATTTGGGAACTGTAATCCAAGTTACCATATTCCCCTTAACAAGACATTATAAAAATGTGGATTATTCTAAACCCAATATTCCAATTATCACCAGCTTTACAACAAGAAATGTCGGTATTTTGAGGTAACATGAAGCGAGAGATTTTGTTGCAAAATGCCAATTGTTTACTGGGGAACTGGATTATGACCAAAGATGTTCATCAGAAACAAAAAGAACTGCAGGACCAGATACTCAATTACAACTATCTAGAGGACCGGAATCGTCTTGGATCTATAATTAGAGATTTTAGGTATCTACCCAGCAAGTAGTGCTGAAAAGCGTAGGGACCTATAAGCCCAGATTCCTCATTCAACATATCAAGTTTTCATATAGATTTTGATGATTGATGACTCACTGAACCCGGATTCTCCCCTCATTCTCAGCAATATGCCCTGATTTTCCCTGGCGATCTGGACTCCAAAATTCTGTATGCAAATGGACAAATGACCAGTTTTTTCCCCAGGGACGTGGAATCCGTGATTCCTGGTTACCTTTAAAAATATGTACTACATGCTTAGCAACCTCAAAAGTCCCAGCTCATG
>NW_007144366.1:0-804 GCF_000164805.1 Carlito syrichta
GAACTCCCTTTATGCAGATTACTGCTCTATTTTCAGCAATTCCTGAGATATTTCCAATGAACGGAGAATCCCAGTTGTTTGGATATCAATAGAAAGACTCCCATATAGTATTTGGGAACTGTAATCCAAGTTACCATATTCCCCTTAACAAGACATTATAAAAATGTGGATTGTTCTAAACCCAATATTCCAATTATCACCAGCTTTACAACAAGAAATGTCGGTATTTTGAGGTAACATGAAGCGAGAGATTTTGTTGCAAAATGCCAATTGTTTACTGGGGAACTGGATTATGACCAAAGATGTTCATCAGAAACAAAAAGACCTGCAGGACCAGATACTCAATTACAACTATCTAGAGGACCGGAATCGTCTTGGATCTATAATTAGAGATTTTAGGTATCTACCCAGCAAGTAGCGCTGAAAAGTGTAGGGACCTACAAGCCCAGATTCCTCATTCAACATATCAAGTTTTCATATAGATTTTGATGATTGATGACTCACTGAACCCGGATTCTCCCCTCATTCTCAGCAATATGCCCTGATTTTCCCTGGCGATCTGGACTCCAAAATTCTGTATGCAAATGGACAAATGACCAGTTTTCAGGGACGTGGAATCCGTGATTCCTGGTTACCTTTAAAAATATGTACTACATGCTTAGCAACCTCAAAAGTCCCAGCTCATGTCAAATAGATGCACAAATGAAGTTGTAGGATTACAGGGTACATCTTAAGACAAGTGTTACACACAAATATGGCGAGATGATTCAGTCCTGGAATCTGGTTTAGTTGTCCTGAGGAAAC
>NW_007144367.1:0-749 GCF_000164805.1 Carlito syrichta
GAAAGGACAGAGAGAAATTAGGGTCTTAGTACTGAGTTTACGACCACATGTATATGTCAAAGCTTGCAGGACTGCACATTTTACAAACTGAACTTTACTGTGTCTAAATTATACAACAAGAAAAAAAATATGGAAACATTATCCTGTGGAAGTCTTGATAGAAGCATAGTGAAATAAATACTCAAAGTAAGTTCTGTCTTTGGCTCTGCTTCAACACTTTGATAACAGTATGACATCATTAAATCGCTTTACCTACTTGTATCTCAGTTTTCTTATTTATATGAAGATATATTTTAGTAATTTTGACACATTTTCTATTATGAAAATGAGAATAATATAACAGATGTGAAAGTTCCCAGGTTAAGCAAGTGCCCAAAGAATTTGATTTCCTAAAATTAGATTAACGTGATGGAGCTTTACAATTGTCTAGATCTGTATAGTTGATACTATACAGAATTTCAGTGTTTCAACAAATATGATGGCAAACAATTTTGTGTGTGAAATGACCTACATTTTATTCTATAAGGGCAGCTACATAAACTCTAAGTAGAAATTGCAAAGAAAAATTAGGAACAATGGTATATTTTAGACTAAAATTAACTTATAGGACTTAAATTTTTATTTCAGAGAGTCTTGCTCTGTATTTCCACAGAACCTGACCAAAAAAATTCTTAGTACTCTTATCTACAATAAGGAAAGTCGCACAATATGCTAAGTGATATGCCATTGGCAGAAATTACTTAAGCATT
>NW_007144368.1:0-829 GCF_000164805.1 Carlito syrichta
CACACACAAAAAAGGGAAATTAAAATTTCTTAAACTGCCATTTAAATAGCATTAAAATGGAAATTTTGTTCTTGTTTGTTTGTAGTTTTGAGTTGGAGTCTCACTCTGTAACTCAGGCTGGAGTGCAGTGGCTTGCTGCGCATAGCCACCACAGCTTTGACCTTCTGGGTTCAGGCTATCCTTCCATCTCAGCCCTTCTAAGTAGCCAGAACTACAGGTGTGCGCTACCATGCCTGGTTAATTTTTGATCTACTGTAGAGACGAGGTCTTACCAAGTTGCCTGTGTTGGTCTTGAACCCGCTGGCTCAGGCAATCCACTCACCTCGGCCTCCCACAGTACTAGGATTACAGGCTGAGCCTTCAAGTCTGGCCAAAATGGAAGCTTTTATGGATTAATTCAGCCAAATATCTTCAGTAAAAACCACAAAATATTTCTGGGAAAAATTGTAAAAGGCATAGATTAATGGAAAAATATAACTAATGTAAATCAAAAACTCACAAATGTTAAGATGATAGTCCTTCCCAAAATTGAGTTTAGATTCAATGAATACTAATTATAATCATGTTTTTATATATAAATTCACAAACTTGTTAAGCTCTTATGTGTAAATGCAATGAATTTAAAATAACTCAAATAATTCTGACAAACAGCAACAAAATCAGATTTACACTATGTAATTTTAAAACTTTCTATAAGGCTACAATAAGACAAAGCAGTTTTATTAAAGAAAATTTATAGATCATAGAACTGAGAAGGAGAAGGCATTGATAAAGATGAGTAATCTCAAAGCACTCAAGTGAAAGGATCAGATGCAAATACTATAAACTA
>NW_007144369.1:0-1011 GCF_000164805.1 Carlito syrichta
AGACCACAGGTTCAACACCAGCCTGGGCACCTTGGCAAGACCTCATCTCTACAATAAATAAAAAATTAGCCAGTCATGGTAGCACACTCCTGCAGTTTTGTTAGTTGGAAGACTGAGGTGAAGGATTGCCAAGGCCCAGCAGGCCAAAGCTATGAGCATGCCACTGTACTCTAGCCTAAGTGACAGAATAACAATCCAAATCAAAAAAAAAAGAAAGTGAGAGAAAATTAGAAGAAATGCAATCAGAATCAAAAAAAGGCAATGTTACAACTGACCCTAAAGAAATACAAAAGAGTACCAGAGATCACTGTGGATATCTTTATGCTAGTAAGCTAGAAAATCTAGAGAATATTAATACATTTCTGGAAACACACAACCTCCCAAGGTTGAAAAAGGAAGAAATGGAAACCCTAATGAGATTGATAATAAACCAAGAAGTTTATTCAGTAAGAGAAACCTCCCTGCCAACAAAAGACCTTAGCTTGATGGTACCTAAACTTAATTCTATAAGATATATGAGAAAGCAATGATGCCAGTCCTACTGAAAGTATTTCAAGTAATCAAGAAGGAAAGAATCCTTCCTAGCTCAATCTACAAAGCGAATATCATCCTAATACCCCCAAGTGACAAAAGCACAAATGAAGAAAGAAAACTGCAGGCCAGTTTTGTTTATGAACATAGATGCAACAATTCTCAACAAGATTCTAGCAGACCACGTCCAATATCACATTATAAGGATCATTCAATGTGACCAGATGGTCTCCATTCCCTGGATACATGGTTGATTCAGCATATGAAAATTAATAACTGTAATCTGCCACATAAACAATGCAAAATCAAGAACCACATAATGATCTCAACAGACACAGGAAAAGCATTTGATAAAATCCATTATTCCTTCTTGATAAAAACCCGCAGATATATAGGCACTGAGGGAACATTCCCCAAAGTAATAAGAGGTCTTATAAGGCAAACCCAAAACAAATATCATACTTAATGGACAGAAGCTGG
>NW_007144370.1:0-804 GCF_000164805.1 Carlito syrichta
AAAAAAGAGCAAAATCATGTGTTTTACAGCAACATGGATGCAGCTGATACCATTATTCTAAGTTAACTACCCCAGCAGCAAAAAATTGAATATCACATATTCTGACTCATAAGCGAAAGCTAAACACTATATACACGGATATACATTGGCACAAGAATGGGAACAAGAGATACTAAGTACTGGTAAAGGAAGCAAAGAGGAAGATAAGATAGATTAAAAACCACTCATTGCGGTGAGAGGGGACGGGCTCATCAGAAGCCCAAACCTTGCCTTTATAAAATATACTTATGTAACAAATCCTCACATGTACTCCATGATTGTAAAACAAAAAGATAACATCATTTTTAAAAAATCAAATTTAAAACAGGTAAATGAATTCATCCAAAATAATAATTTTTTTCTGTATACTTAAAATGTCTCTAAAATAGTCTATTAATTAAAATTATATTTATGTACATATATAATAATAGATAAAATTAAACTTTGAAAAAATGAAAAATCTGTCATACTTTAACATAAATATATTGTAAGAAAATAATTATGCTTTTCAAAACAAAATTAATTCTGTGAATGTAATAATATTGCTTTACGTCTTTGCAAATCTCTTAATGTCTGGCTTAATAGGAGACAACTAGATTCTCATATCTGCTTCTTTACTGAATTTGTTGAGCTATGTTTATGAAGAAAATCTAGTATCATGCACATATATATTTTGTTAGGGAATAATATTTTATTCTCTTTTCAATTAATAGTTTCTTAAAGTTATTTGCAATATGAAATATGAAACCCTACAAATAAAACTTT
>NW_007144371.1:0-786 GCF_000164805.1 Carlito syrichta
CTGATGACCATCATTCTAAGTTAACTGCACAGCAGCAAAAAATTGAATATCACATATTCTGACTCATAAGTGAAAGCTAAACACTATATACACTGGATATACATTGGCACAAGAATGGGAACAAGAGATACTAAGTACTGGTAAAGGAAGCAAAGAGGAAGATAAGATAAGGGATTAAAAATCACCCATTGCAGTGGGAGGGGACGGGCTCATCAGAAGCCCAAACCTTACCTTTATAAAATGTACTTATGTAACAAATCCTCACATGTACTCCATGATAGTAAAACAAAAAATAAAATCATTTTTAAAAAATCAAATTTAAAACAGGTAAATGAATTCATCCAAAATAATAATTTTTTTCTGAATACTTAAAATGTCTCTAAAATAGTCTATTAATTAAAATTATATTTATGTACATATATAATAATAGATAAAATTAAACTTTGAAAAAATGAAAAATCTGTCATACTTTAACATAAATATATTGTAAGAAAATAATTATGCTTTTCAAAACAAAATTAATTCAGTGAATGTAATAATATTGCTTTACGTCTTTGCAAATCTCTTAATGTCTGGCTTAATAGGAGACAACTAGATTCTCATATCTGCTTCTTTACTGAATTTGTTGAGCTATGTTTATGAAGAAAATCTAGTATCATGCACATATATATTTTGTTAGGGAATAATATTTTATTCTCTTTTCAATTAAAGTTTCTTAAAAGTTATTTGCAATATGGAAATATGAAACCCTACAATAAATCTTTCCATTACTACATTAAACTTTGA
>NW_007144372.1:0-904 GCF_000164805.1 Carlito syrichta
GAAGAAAATCTAGTATCATGCACATATATATTTTGTTAGGGAATAATATTTTATTCTCTTTTCAATTAATAGTTTCTTAAAAGTTATTTGCAATATGAAATATGAAACCCTACAAATAAATCTTTCCATTACTACATTAAACTTTGAACAGGTCTATTACCCATGCATGCAACACCAAACATGGTTAAGATAGAAAACAAAATGACATGACAAACATTGTTCATGGTAGACAAATATGATACACAGATAATAAAACAATCTGATATTATGTTTTAAGTTGGACATGCATAGACCATAGAAAAATTTCCATGCCTGTGCACCTACAAAAATATTCATAGCAGTATTATTTGTAATACCAAGAAACACTGGAAACCACCCAAATTTCCATTAAAGAATAATGTATAAAGAAATTATAGTATATTTAGTGAAACAATCTATTATAGTTATATAGTATTACAGAAATTAAACAAAAAGCTATGTTCAACAATATGTATTAATTTTATGGAAATGTTGTTGACTTAACAAAAAATAAATTGCTTAAGAAAATATATAGTATAATACTATAGGATTAAAATAGGCAGAAATGAGTAAAATATTGTTTAGGAATGTATACGTATGTGATGACCAATACAGTCAGTAAATGATAAGGAGACTATTCAAAATCAGGTTTACCTCTGAAGGCAAGGCATGAAGTAGGAATTGGGGAAGAGAATATGTATCGTCCACAAACAGTGTGTTTTAAATCTGAAGTGGGTATTTGTTTTATTATTAGGATTTTGATCCACAAGCTATATCTTACCTTTATGCATGTATTCAGGCTATCCATGTACATATGACAGCATTATTCTTTTTTTGTTAAAGCAGGATTTATTGAGAGGACAGAAAGGCTCCCACAGTGGGAGGG
>NW_007144373.1:0-833 GCF_000164805.1 Carlito syrichta
CAGTCCAGTGATACTGTTGTTTTCTTACATTTGTAGGATTTTCTCAAGCAAAGGCAAAGAGGTTTCTATACTTGGGAACCAATGGGCAGACCCAGAAAGTATCCTTGAGGTCTATCACACTAAACCATTCATGTTCATAAAGAATTTTACTAAGGAGGGCATAGGGGTTTGGAACCACAGGATGTTGAGTTTGAACTATGTGGGTTATTGCCCATAAGTCCTGCACTAGCCAGTAGGACACATCGGATTTCTTTACTGGAAGTATTGGGGTATTATATGGTGACAGGCTTGGTTCCAAAAGTCCACCCCTAATAAGACCTACAATTACTGATTGAAGTCCCTTTTTTCCTTCCGTAGGAATAGGATGTTGTTTTCTACACACAATTTCATTTGGTTGTTTTAAAGAAATCTGAATGGGGGGAATTTGCAGACTTTTCTTTCACCCATACTTTAGGGCTAATTCTTGATTCCTCTTACTCTGTGAGATATGCCATTTGGATCTTGTTTTGGCCCTATATTAAGGCCCATCTGGGCAATCAGGTCTCTGCCTAGATTTATTCCTGCTTCTGGGACTAAAAAAAGGCCCTGTCAGTGTCTCAGTCTCAGGTTTTACAATCATGGGTTCAAATATAGGAACCTGAAATACTTCTCCCTTTATTCTGGAAATGGGAAGCTTTCCAGTAAAAATTGAACATTTTGGGGTCTAAAGATGAGGGAGGAGGCCCAGTATCAATGAGGAGAGTATGTCTTCCTCATTAGACCCCACCTTCAGATTTATCAAGGATTTCTGGTGGGGTCTGATAAAGGGGAGCCCCAAACTCCCTATTCTGCAT
>NW_007144374.1:0-830 GCF_000164805.1 Carlito syrichta
CCTTTATTCTGGAAATGGGAAGCTTTTCAGTAAAAATTGAACATTTTGGGGTCTAAAGATGAGGGAGGAGGCCCAGTATCAATGAGGAAGAGAATGTCTTCCTCATTAGACCCCCACCTTCAGATTTATCAAGGATTTCTGGTGGGGTCTGATAAAGGGGAACCCCCCAAACTCCCTATTCTGCATCCAATTCCATAAGGGAGACTCTTTTTTCTTCCTTTTTCAATTAGAACAATCTCTTATGAAATGTCCTGGTTTCTTACAATGATAACATCCAGCTCCCTTGCAATAAAATTCCCTCATCGCAGTGCCAAAAGGGTTAGGTCTTACTCTATTCTGTCCCTTCTGATATCCAGGCCCTGCCCTAGAGGGTCTCTCATTTGTCTTTCTAACTACTCTCTCTAGAGTGCTTACCATGATTCTAGCATTTTGTTTCTGCTTTTCTTCATTCCTCTTAACAAACACCTTTTGTGCTTCTCTTAACAACTCTTCAAAAGGCCTTTCAGTCCTTCCCTCCAGCTTTTGTAACTTTCTTGCAATGTCTGGCCAGCTTTTGGTAACAAAATTAACTTTTAGAAGACCCTGTCCAAATCTTCTGGGTCTAACTCGGAATATTTTCATTTGATCTCTAAGTCATTGTAAAAAGGCTGTTGGAGATTCTGCCTTCTCTTGCTGGATTTCAAAGGCCTTTGGACATTTTGGGATCTTGGGGTTGACTCTCTGATCGCTTTAATTATTAATTCTCTTAAATCTTGCATTCTTATCCTATCTTCTGGGTTATTGTTTTCCCTTCTGGGGTCTATGTTTGGATATTTTTGTTCATCTGGTTT
>NW_007144375.1:0-696 GCF_000164805.1 Carlito syrichta
TCTGGTTTTACTCTCAGGACCCAGGAATGTTTCTGCTCCCAGATGGGCATAGCAGCCCTTCGAATCATTCCCCTTTCTTCACCAGTAAATAGCATGTTCATAATAGACATTAGTTCCACCCAGGTGTATATATTAGGTCCAAGAAACTGATCAACCTGGTCGGCTAATATTAAAGGATCTTCTAATAATAGTTTCATTTCTTTTTTTGAAGTTTCTTGCTTCAGTGCTAGTAATTGGGGCATTAACAAAGCCAATGTCTCCCTGCTCCAAGGGAACCTCCCTTAGCATGAACAATTTTGAAAATTCATCTGGACCTCCAGAGGAAGGGGGAATTTCTCAATATCTCTTTTGCTTTGTTCCATTCTCTTTTCAAGTTAGGGTATAGGGGTTTGGGTTTTGGGGGATCTCAATTCTTGAGTTTCTAATAGAGCCGAATCCCCAGCTGTCTGCTGCCCCAGATACCACCTTCGATATCCCAAGTTTTCTCCTTCTCCACTAGAGGCCCAGGTGTTTTCTCTTCCTCATTTCCCATTCGGGGGGAAACATAAGAAGGGTTTCGAGAAACCATCAAAGGGCATAATTCCTCCACTCAGATGAAACAGAGGGCTTATTGTTCACATAGATAACTAAAGTCTGGAAAAGTCAGTCTTCATTTGAGTCAAGTTTTGCCCAAAATACTGAGGGCTTGCAGATTGG
>NW_007144376.1:0-981 GCF_000164805.1 Carlito syrichta
AGAAACTGATCAACCTGGTCGGCTATATTAAGGATCTTCTAATATAGTTTCATTTCTTTTTTTGAAGTTTCTTGCTTCAGTGCTAGTAAGTGGGGCATTAACAAAGCCAATGTCTCCCTGCTACAAGGGAACCTCCCTTAGCATGAACAATTTTGAAAATTCATCTGGACCTCCAGAGGAAGGGGGAATTTCTCAATATCTCTTTTGCTTTGTTCCATTCTCTTTTCAAGTTAGGGTATAGGGGTTTGGGTTTTGGGGGATCTCAATTCTTGAGTTTCTAATAGAGCCGAATCCCCAGCTGTCTGCTGCCCCAGATACCACCTTCGATATCCCAAGTTTTCTCCTTCTCCACTAGAGGCCCAGGTGTTTTCTCTTCCTCATTTCCCATTCGGGGGGAAACATAAGAAGGGTTTCTAGAAACCATCAAAGGGCATAATTCCTCCACTCAGATGAAACAGAGGGCTTATTGTTCACATAGATAACTAAAGTCTGGAAAAGTCAGTCTTCATTTGAGTCAAGTTTTGCCCAAAATACTGAGGGCTTGCAGATTGGTTCCTTAGTCCATTCAAAGCAACAAAATTCAATCATTTTCTTCTTTCCCTTTCCTTTAGTTTTAGAATCATTTTTCCATTTTTTTTTTTTGGAGTCAGAGTCGCACTCCATTGCCCAGGCTGAAGTGCAGTGACATGCTCATGGTCACCCCATCATCAACCTGCTGGGCTCGGGTGATCCTTCTGCCTCAGCCTTCCAAGTAGCCAGAACTACAGGCGTGCGCTACCATGCCCAACTAATTTTTTGATTTATTGTAGAGATGAGGTCTTGTGAAGTTTCCCAGGGTGGTCTTGAACCTATGCACTCAGGCAATCCTCTCACCTCAGTCTCACAAAGTGCTGGGATTACAGGCTTGAGTACCTGTGCCTGATCCATTTTTTCAATTCTTTAGCTTTTGCCCCAGTGGACAATTGGGAGAATTTCAAGGAG
>NW_007144377.1:0-816 GCF_000164805.1 Carlito syrichta
TTAAAATTTGCTTTCTCTAATAACTAAATAAAGATCAACAGATTTTTTTTTTTAGTTGAAGTCACATTCTGTCACTCAGGCAAGTATGCAGTGGCACACTCATGGACACCCCAGTGTTGACCTGCTGGGCTCAGGTAATCTTTCTTCCTCAGTCTTCCAAGTTGCTGGGACTACAGGTATGTGCTACCATGCCCAGCTAATGTTTTTGATTTATTGTAGAGATGAGGTCTTGTCAAGTTGCCCAGGCTGCTCTCAAACCCTTGGGTTCAGGCAATCTGCTCACCTTGGCCTCCCAAAGTGCTGTGATTACAGGTTGAGCCACCAAACCCAGCCATGTATATTTCTTCTTTGAAACAGCTATATAAATCTTATGCCTGTTTTTATTGTGTAGTTTTTCTTTTTATTGCTATCTGTAGGAGTTCATTAAACAGAATAGTCTACATACAAATTCTTTGCCAGATAAGTGTAATGTGTTTTTTCCCCCCAGTATTTGGCTGGTCTATTTATTTTCTTAAAGGTGTTGTTTCCTTTAATTCTTTATTTTATCTCTGAAAGCCTAATTTTGATTACTGCAATAGAGTATTGCATAGTGCAAAGATCTTGGCAGTTTCTCAGAAAATAGGACAGGTGAGGGCAGCCTGATTGTGACTTCACTCCTGATTGATCTTGGAGACATAGAATCACTTACATTAAAGTTGCCATGGCCTTGAAATAAGTTGTTACCTCCTGCAACAGACCAAGAAACCCAGAGCAGTCTGATAGAGAAATGGGAATATATTTTTTCACTGTTGAATTACAAAATAAGCTTACTAGTTT
>NW_007144378.1:0-773 GCF_000164805.1 Carlito syrichta
GTGTTTTTTCCCCCCAGTATTTGGCTGGTCTATTTATTTTCTTAAAGGTGTTGTTTCCTTTAATTCTTTATTTTATCTCTGAAAGCCTAATTTTGATTACTGCAATAGAGTATTGCATAGTGCAAAGATCTTGGCAGTTTCTCAGAAAATAGGACAGGTGAGGGCAGCCTGATTGTGACTTCACTCCTGATTGATCTTGGAGACATAGAATCACTTACATTACAGTTGCCATGGCCTTGAAATAAGTTGTGACCTCCTGGAACAGACCAAGAAACCCACAGCAGTCTGATAGAGAAATGGGAATATATTTTTTCACTGTTGAATTACAAAATAAGCTTACTAGTTTTAAAGTGCTGCTCATGAACTTGTCCTATTTATTGATAATTGATTATTGTAATTTTGCACCGTGAATTATCAAAGATAACAAAATGGTATGCAGACTTGTTTTTCAGAAAGCATATTACAACTTTTTTTCTTCAAGCTACCAAAAATAATCAGGCGAGTTATAGGTGTATACTAATAAGTCATTGGGTTTTCACAAGATTGGTTTCAGTAATAAAAGTGACATTTCTATTAATCACTAACCTTTTTTTTTATATGTAGCCCTGGTGACAGCTGGATTTGCCTTTGTGTCCTCCAAGCTGGACTACTGTGAATATTTGTAATCAAGTATTTCTAAAAAGAACTACTCCTAAGTTTCCAGAGTTGCAACCCAGGTAGAACCACAGCAGAAAACTGATGAACTGTCTCTGATTGCTAGCAATGTATGCCCT
>NW_007144379.1:0-761 GCF_000164805.1 Carlito syrichta
TTTCTAAAAGAACTACTCCTAAGTTTCCAGAGTTGCAACATAGGGAGAACACAGCAGAGAACTGATGAACTGTCTCTGATTGCTAGCAATGTATGCCCTGAGGGAACAGTGAGGAGTTCTGTCTCTGAATAATGCCTCCAGCTATGTAAACCTTCCAAGGTGCTTTATTGATAGTAGTGACTGAATCAAAACTTATTTACTGAAAATCTTTTTTTCAGCCACCTAAAAATTAAGAATTTAATTTTTTTAGAAGGGCCCTATTATATCTGGGCTTTTCAGTTTTTTTTATCATTTATTCATTTGCATTTGAAAACCAGGGTCAGGTCAGTCTGAAAAAAGTTTACAAATTTATCTCTGTTTCATTTTGTTTTTCTTGTTAACCACTGACTGCTAAATATCTAGGTGTGCCCTGTACATACTCACACAAAAATAAACTTACACAAAACTATACTCATAGAACAATTAACCTTAAATATCCACCTCTTTGAAATGTATACATAAATTTATGTTTATGTATAATATAGATATTATGTACATTTAAGTGGTAAAGATTAACAATCAAATTATATACTACCCAAGTGGAAGAAATTAATAATGTTAGCTATAGCACATTTTGGCACAGCTATTCCTTTGAAGCCATTTGATGTCATAGTTCATAGACCATAACGTTAAGTATTTATTGCCCATGACTTGCATAGCTCTTCCCTGAATGAAGACAGCATAAATACACAAGTAAAGCTTTTCCCATCACAAGTATTTTT
>NW_007144380.1:0-708 GCF_000164805.1 Carlito syrichta
GGATGAGGAGTGTCTGGTGTGCAATCTGATGCTGCAAAGAATTGCACAGGCATTAGATTAGAAAGTATAGTTTATTTAAAAATTAAATTAGAGCCTGGGTGTGGTGTCTCAAGCCTGTAATCCTAGAACGTTGGGAGGCTGAAGTGAGAAGATTGCCTGAACTCAGAGTTTGAGATCAGCCTAGGCAACTTGGCAAGACCTCATGTCTACAATAAATCAAAAAATTAGTCAGCCATGGTAGCACACACCTGTAGTTCCAGCAACTTGGAAGGCTGAGGTGGAAGGATCTTCTGAGCCCAGCAGGTTGAGGCTGCAGTGGTAGCAAGCATGCTATTGCAAACCAGCCTGGGCAACAGAGTGAGACTCCAACTAAAATAAATTAAAAACCTGAATTAGAGAGAGAGAAAGAGGAAATTCACCTCCTTGAGGTAGGGCAAGGGGCCAAAGCTTAAGAAAACATGGCCTGACCATAGCTCAAAGAACACATGACTACACCACAGCTTATCAAGGCAATGGCAGTGAAAATGACCAGGCAATGGCCTAGCAATGGCCTGGCAATGGCAAATGACAGCTCAATTTTGATAGCTTTTAACCCTTCCCTTTGATAGGGGAAGGTCATTAAGGTAATTGGGTGATGGTCTGCTACAAGTCATCACTAAGGAGCAGGTAAGTGCAGGTACTGACATTAGGTGATGAACAGCAGGCAGA
>NW_007144381.1:0-863 GCF_000164805.1 Carlito syrichta
AAGAATTGCACAGGCATTAGATTAGAAAATATAGAATTATTTAAAAATTAATTTAGAGCCAGGGTGTGGTGTCTCAAGCCTGTAATACTAGAACTTTGGGAGGCTGGGGCGAGAAGATTGGCTGAACTCAGAGTTTGAGATCAGCCTAGGCAACTTGGCAAGACCTCATGTCTACAATAAATCAAAAAATTAGCCAGCCATGGTAGCACACACCTATAGTTCCAGCAACTTGGAAGGCTGAGGTGGAAGGATCTTCTGAGCCCAGCAGGTTGAGGCTGCAGTGGTAGCAAGCATGCTATTGCAAACCAGCCTGGGCAACAGAGTGAGACTCCAACTAAAATAAGTTAAAAACCTGAATTAGAGAGAGAGAAAGAGGAAATTCACCTCCCTGAGGTAGGGAAAAGGGCCAAAGCTTAAGAAAACATGGCCTGACCATAGCTCAAAGAACACATGACTACACCATAGCTTATCAAGGCAATGGCAGTGAAAATGACCAGGCAATGGCCTGGCAATGGCCTGGCAATGGCAAATGACAGCTCAATTTTGATAGCTTTTAACCCTTCCCTTTGATAGGGGAAGGTCATTAAGGTAATTGGGTGATGGTCTGCTACAAGTCATCACTAAGGAGCAGGTAAGTGCAGGTGCTGACATTAGGTGATGAACAGCAGGCAGATGGGTGAGTTAGTCACATGATTGCTGTCATGGTGGTGGGGGTCTGTGTGTGTAATAGGTTAACTTGGGGATTTGGGTCCAGACAGGCTTTTCCTGTGAGAAATTTTTCAAATGTTTTTAATTCACAAGTCCCTTGACTAAAAGGTGTTCTCATTATCATTTCTTTGGCTTCAGCCAGCCAAGGGGTAATC
>NW_007144382.1:0-794 GCF_000164805.1 Carlito syrichta
CTGGCTAGTTTTTTTATTTTTATTGTAGAGATGAGGTCTCACCAAGTTGCCAGGTCGGACTCGAACTCGTGGGCTCTGGCAATCCACTCATCTCGGCCTCCCAAAGCGTGGGATTACAGGCTGAGCCACCGAGCCCGGCAGTAAAATGTACATTAAAAATGTCTGAATGTCTCCAAAAACCTGAATATTGGAAATTTAGCTATTATCTCTAACTTGTGCTAGGTTCAAAGCATGTCAGGGTAAAGTATAAGCAAAAATGGCTATGCTGAGGCAAAATAACTACACTAAATTAAGTTTATTCTGGGTTTCTACAGGTATCTTCCTTCAGTAGTTCATTAATCCAATTTACAAGGTCATGGATCTTTTTTGTGTTTTGCAATAACAAAGCATTCTAGCCACTTGATAGATTAATACACTGATACTTTGTGTTTGTAAACTATATTTACATACAAAATATCATTTATTTCATTTTTTGATTTTTTTCTGTTGTAATTGAGAAAACTTAGGTTCAGAGGAGTTCTATAGTTCTAGATTTTACACAGCTAGTAAGAATCAGGCTATTGGTTCAACTATGCTTTTCAACTGTATTTAAAATAACTTTATTTATATAAATAAACTATATTTGTAATAGCCACATAGTAGTAATGGTGAAAGTTGAGTCTTTCATAGTTAAGCTATTGGCAAAAGAAACATCACAGGTCTGTGGTTTGGGTAATTAAGAAAACTGACCATACAATTGCAAGAGAAAGGCATAACAAATGGGCTGAAATTCCTGGAGCTGGACAAGTAGATAG
>NW_007144383.1:0-912 GCF_000164805.1 Carlito syrichta
GGGTAATTAAGAAAACTGTCCATACAATTGCACTAGAAAGGCATAACAAACGGGATGAAATTCCTGGAGCTGGACAAGCAGATAGAGCAAAAACCTGGAATTTCTAAGCAATGTGTGTCATAAAGTATAGCTGAGTGAAAATATCATGAAGTAGTACTTGACTCTCTAGGCAGAAGTGTGAGGAATGGAGAGAACAAGTAGCTAGGAGTCTGGGTCTCATCAGAGCATTTCAGGACTCAGGACAAATTTAAAACTATGTTGGTGTTTATTGAAAAAAAATCAGACACCAATTTGTATGAATGCTGCCTGCTGGGAGATAGAAGAAGGTTTTCCACATACCTAGGGTACAAATAGCTGAGAAACAGGAAGGTTAAAATTTTAAAAATATTGATAATAGGGAAAAGCATATAGACATTTGGCTCTCAGTTGTTGACTCCCCAAGAAGAATACATGGGACCCAAAGCTACTACATCTCCCCAAAAGTCAAATTCTAGAGACAAGAGTTGGTGCAAGAAAAAAACTAGTTTTTTTTTTTTTTTAAGAGCCAGCTTTCTGAGAAACTGGCTGTCTAAAGTCTCAAAAAGACCACTTCATTGTCAGGTTGATTAGAAGAGAAACTTGGTATGGGAAACACAGGAGTGGCATAGGGTTCGGGTCTCCCTGTCCTGATCTGTTGGCTCATCTTGGGTGATGGTCCTCCTGGATATTAGGTTGCTATAATCTCTACTGCAGTCAGGTTATGGATTAACCATCTAGAGACTGCACCCAAGAAGCAGGTTCCTGCAATCAAAACTCCATTTCTGGTCTGTTTTCAGGCTAGCCTCTGGAATTCTTAAGCAAGCATATGATCAGATATGCATTATGGAGGATGAGGGAGGAAGGAATAAGAAGGTAAAAGAGATTAAAATGTTT
>NW_007144384.1:0-979 GCF_000164805.1 Carlito syrichta
AAAAAGTCAGTTCTGTCTGTCTGCTCCCAAATTAAGAAAACTAGTAATTCATAATATATTACTTTTATTTTGATATATAAATCTAGATTACTTAAATTTACATGAGTTTTGCATAATATTCCATGGCATAATGAACTTAGAAGGTTCTAGTCACAAACCTTTGTATTAAACTTAGTAAGTGGAGCCATGTTTCTCTGTAAGCTCTGGCCCTTTTCCCAAACTGAGAGAGGTGGATTCTTCCTTTCCTCTCTCTCTCTAATCTACTTTCTAAATAAACCATATTTTCCAATCTTAAAAAAATTGAGTAAATAATTATGCAAACATAGAAAAACTGCTTGGTGAGATTGATAAAGTATTTTGTGAAAGACAATTGTCAGAGTCAGCAAAGAGGTGATTCCTTCACAGGGAGAATGGTTGGGACAGATGCCACTTAAAATTCATAGGTTTTTCTAAAAATAGTTTAACGCTCAACCTCACTAATCATCAGGGAGATGCAAATCAAAACCACACTGAGATACCACCTAACTCCAGTCAGAATGGCAATTATCAACAACTCAAAAAATAACAGCTGCTGGAGAGGGTGTGGTGAAAAGGGAACACTTCTACACTGTTGGTGGGAGTGTAAACTAGTGCAACCTCTGTGGAAAGCAGTGTGGCGATTCCTAAAAGCTCTAAAAATTGACCTTCCATATGACCCTGCAATCCCCCTACTGGGAATATACCCTGAAGAACACAAATCACTCTATAAAAAAGATACCTGCACACGTATGTTTATCGCAGCATTGTTCACAATCGCAAGAACCTGGAAACAACCATGCTGCCCATCAAAAGAGGACTGGATTAAAAAAATGTGGTACATATACACGATGGAATACTACACAGCCATAGAAAAGAACAAAATCATGAATTTCGCTGCAACCTGGATGGAACTAGAGTCTATAATACTGAGTGACCTCTCACAAAAACAAAAATCCGAATA
>NW_007144385.1:0-863 GCF_000164805.1 Carlito syrichta
GGAAATGGGGTCTTCATATACAGGCAATTACACGGCCTTTTGCTAAGAAAGAATAAGGAATCTGGGTTACATGTGTTCTCTATCTCAAAACAACTACAGGGCCTCTTGCTAAGGGCCAAATATGATTAAGTTATTCGAAGCAGGAATGTGGGTAATACTCCTCATAACAGGAAACTTTGAGTCCTCTTGCTAAGGAAAAATAAGCAATCTGTTTTACATGGTTCCTCAATCACAAAATCTACTTGGTGTCTTGCTAAGGGCTAAACAAGAAACAGGGTTTCAAAACAGGAATCTAGGGAAAGGGTGTCCTCAAATACAGGACACTACACAGCCTCCAGCGAAGGAAGAATAAGGAATCTGTGTTAAACGAGTCTTCAATCCGAAAAAATTCTCAGGACGTCTTGCTACTGGACAAACAAGAATCAGGGCTTTGAGCTCCCCCCATGTTTTGGAGCTATTTAGCATGTGGATATTAGGAATCATTCAGTTCACGGCTCTGGCAACATTCTGGTCCTCTTGATAGTTCTAAACGGGTATCTGGTACGACAAGTCCCTTAGGTCCCTCGGGACAACTAAGGCCAAATTCCAGCATACAAAGGATCATCTAGTCATATTTGGATGTAGTTCTTGGTCTCAAGATGAACCTTGTAATTCTTAAACTTCCATTGGTTCTTTTTTTTAAAGAAGGGCAGAGCGTTTTGCAGTTGTCAAATATTTAGTAATTTAAAATGTAACCAAGAATCACGGATTCCCCGTCCCTAGGAAACTTGTGGGTGTATCTCTTTTTGTATACAGAGTTTTGGAATACACATCAACAGGGAAATTCAAGGTATCTTGCTGAGAATGAAAGGGAATCTGGTATC
>NW_007144386.1:0-850 GCF_000164805.1 Carlito syrichta
CAGCCCTGACCTCAGTGTTACCTCGTACTCCAGAAACATCAGTGGTTCCGCTGTTCGTTATTACGACTTTGTGTTTAGGAGTTCAATTTTTTTAGGAGGTATTATTGGGAGGGAGCCAGGAATCTTAGATTCCACGTCCCCAAGCATATTCTTGTCATTTATCTATGGGTATACAAAAGTGTGGACTTCCAGGCCTACAGGAACAGCTCGTCGTTTTGCTTAGAACAAAATAGGAATGTGGGTCACTGTGTCCCTTGAAAGATTCTACACGCTTTACTAAAGAGGAACCAGGAAACTCGGTTTCCATGTAACTTGGAAACATCTAGTCATTTGCTAAATTACCCTTGGCTTAAGGCGGTCTTCATACTTAGGAAAAGACAGGGACTTTAGCAAATGCTAATCTGAAATCTGGGACTCCTTGTTCTCATATTATACAGAGCAACGTCCTAAACGCATACCAGAAATCGGGAATTGTGGATCCCCAGGAACCTGTTGCCCCTCTTGATAGTTGTAACTGAGAATCTGGCCTACTGGTCAAATTGTTTCCCAGGTTCTTGTAAGACCAGATTCCACAATACACGCATTCATCTGCCATTTGTTAATGTGATCACTGGCTCCAGGTTTACATCGTAGGACAGAAATTACTGTTGGATGTTCGTTTTCCCATTGAGAATATGGGATTAGGGGTTCCCACATATTTACGATGTATTCTTAAGTGGCAACCAGCAATCTTCGATTCCAGGTCCCTGGGAAACTTCTTGGTGTATGAGTATTGGTATGTAAGAGTTTGTACTTCCACGTCACCAGAAAATGTCTGGGCATCTTCCTGATAATACAAAAAGGAATGTTG
>NW_007144387.1:0-680 GCF_000164805.1 Carlito syrichta
GGGAGGTTGCCTGAGCATAGGGATCGGAAACCAGACTGGGTGACATAGCCAGACTTCATCTTGGCGAGAAGTCCCAAAATTGAGTAAGGCATGGTGGTGCCCAGAAACCCGGCTGTTTAGGTGCTGAGGAGGGAGGACCACCTGAGTCCCGCAGGTCGAGGCCCTGGGAGCCACGCAAGTGCTGCTGCGCCCCAGTCCAGCAAACAGTGATTTTGGCAACAAAAAAGATGCCTCCCACGTGGGTCACAACGGGTGTCTATGGCTCCCCAGAGAAAGGTTCACATGGGTGGGAGACGATGGAGTGATCATGAGAGGAAGAAACCCTCTTCTGGCCTGTAGGTGGCAGACTGGGCGATCGGAAGCTGGGCTGGCGCGGTGTTGCTGAACCACCTTGATTGCTCTGTGACCAACGGCCACCCTAACTCACAGCCTTCTGTTCCGTGAGTTCACATGCATCTTTGCCATGGGGCACGAGTGTGGAGGGTGGTGGCATGCCTTCTAGGATGCATGGCTGAAGCCACAGGATGGGTGTGCTGGGGAGCCAGCTTTGAAACCTCTTGCAAATGATAGTTGGGGAAGTGCCTTTTCCTCTCCCATCCCTGAGGCTGACTCCTTGTGCTGTGTGGCAGGGGTGGTGGTGGTGGCAGTGGTGGTGATTATTATTATTAGGAGTTGGAATC
>NW_007144388.1:0-727 GCF_000164805.1 Carlito syrichta
GGAGCCACGCAAGTGCTGCTGCGCCCCAGTCCAGCAAACAGTGATACAAGGAAACAAAAAAGATGCCTCCCATGTGGGTCACAACGGGTGTCTATGGCTCCCCAGAGAAAGGTTCACATGGCTGGGAGACGATGGAGTGATCATGAGAGGAAGGAACCCTCTTCTGGCCTGTAGGTGGCATACTGGGCGATCGGAAGCTGGGCTGGCGCAGTGTTGCTGGACCACCTTGATTGCTCTGTGACCAACGGCCACCCTAACTCACAGCCTTCTGTTCCGTGAGTTCACATGCATCTTTGCCATGGGGCACGAGTGTGGAGGGTGGTGGCATGCCTTCTAGGATGCATGGCTGAAGCCACAGGATGGGCGTGCTGGGGAGCCAGCTTTGAAATCTCTTGCAAATGACAGTTGGGGAAGTGCCTTTTCCTCTCCCATCCCTGAGGCTGACTCCTTGTGCTGTGTGGCAGGGGTGGTGGTGGTGGCAGTGGTGGTGATTATTATTATTAGGAGTTGGAATCTCGCTCTGTCACCCAGACTGAGCACAGCAGCAGGCTCACAGCCACTGCATACTCCACCTGCCAGGCTCTGGTGATCCGTCCATCTTGGCCTCATTACTGGCTGGAACCACAGGCCTGCACCATCACACCCAGTTAATATTTGGGATTTATTTTTGATGATCAAGATAAGTCCTACCCAGTGTCCCAGACTTGTCTTGAACCTGCAGGCTCAG
>NW_007144389.1:0-4304 GCF_000164805.1 Carlito syrichta
AAGAGTATAATTTGATGAGATCCCACTGTCTAACTTACTTAATAAGGCTGGGTATTTAGTTCCCTGAAGAGTAATTAGTTTCCGGATCCAGTTTCCCTAACGGTGTCTCCTGCGTTTTCTAAGATTATTATAATTTGGTGTTTTAAGTTTAGGTCTTTGATCCATTTAGAGTTAATGTGTATGGTGACAGAAGGAATCCTGTTTCAACCTTGTGCATGTGGTCAGCCTTTTCCCGCACCATTAATGAATATGTTCTCCATTACCCATTGGGTCTTCGAGGTTTTTCCAAAGATGAGTTGATTGAGTATTTGAGGATTTCATTCTCTGTCCTGATCCATTGACCAATGGACCTATTCTTGTACCAATACTAGGCTTTGTTGATTATTGTAAACATATACTAAAGTTTGTACTCTGGAACTGCTATAGCTCCTGCTTTGTTTCCTTAGATAAGATTTTTTGTTTTGCCTATTCGTGATTGTGTATGGTTTCTTATGAATTGTTTATTGCAATTCCAGGTCTGAGAAGAATTATGTTAACTTAATGGTAATTTCATTAAGTCTATATATTGACTAAAAGGCCAATTTTTACATTAAAAAAGGTAAGTAGAGTCAGGGAAACAAGCAAGTCAAATTATCATTTATGACATCAACTTCAGAAGTTTGACATCATAATTGGAAGGACTTTGACTATTGAGCAATCCTTAGCCTTCAAGCACTTGTGTACAGTGCTCTGCCAAAAGCGGTAGAAATGGTGGATTTCATTCCCAAGAAGTGAAGGAAACCATGTGTTCACACCTACCCGAAAATTTCTCCAGGTAAAAGTGATCCTTCAAGAATCCTCTAAACGAGGTAGTCCTTTTTTTTTTAAAAGCAGTGTTTATTGAGAGGACCGAGAATCTTCCAAACTGGGATGGAAACTGTGGGGGTTACCCTAGAGGTAGAGTTTTATTATTATAGTTACAGAGTCCTGTTGAGACTTCGTTATAGCACAAGCAAATAGTATTTTAGCACTTGCTTTGTTAAAGAAACTTTTGAATGAATTGAGTATTGTGTAACAGCATTTGAGCACTTTTTCCTACAGGATTTGAAACATTGCTTTTGCTAAGATCCTAATCACTTTTCCCAGAATTATCAATTATCTAAATTTTTATACTAATGTAGAGCCCAAATACTTACTACTTTGTACATCTCCATGTTATTTTGGATTATATACATTGTGACCCATATTCTCTTTTTTCTGTTTGCCTCATTGTAAATGCTTTGTGATTAAAAGTATAAGAATAATCAGACACTTTGTTTCAGAGTACAGCATTATGACTTAGGTAGAGAAAATTCTAGGGGATTCAATGGAAATATTCTTTTTAAAAATATAAATTCGGTTACAATATAAAGGGAATGTGATTTTATATTTCCTTCAAATATATGAAGGAAACTTTTCTCTAAGGATTGCACATCTCTAACATTTAATCAAAATTAACAAGCAGAAAATACAGAGTGGACCAAGAAAATGTATACAAATGTTAGTAAGGAAAAAAGCTGTGTTAAATCACGATACTGTTTATTTTCAAAAAATTTTAAGATTTATTATGCATTCTGCCTTCTGAATTGCACTTAGGTACACTGAATCTCAAGGTTCAGTTTCCTAAGAATGATATAGATCTGGAATCTTAACAAGGTTTAATTTAGGCAGAATAAAACATTCAGAACTTATGTGAGAAACACTGCGTTGTCAGTTTCAAAGGCAGAATTATACCATATATTCCAACGTATTAAAGGGAAAAGGAGTTATCATTGGAGTATTATACAATTCTTAAAAAATCAATAGCAGCATAATGAACATTTCTAGGCCCAACACTGAATTGTAAGCAATTTTAAAGCAAAAAAAAAATAGAATAAACAAATAAATTCAGTTACATGTATTACAGCTTTCATTTATTTATTTTAATTTTTTTTAAATGTGGGGTTCAATTCAGACTTAGATGTACAAACTTTAATTATACAGGGTCCCTGGTTTATGAGGTTTGACTCTCACTTCCTTTAGCAGTATCCATCCACTGCCAATCTCACCCCTCCCCATAAACAGTTTTCCACTACTGCAATGACTTGTTTACAGCACTATGAGTGATCAGTTCAGCTCATGAGTGAGAACTCATGGAACTCTGTTCTTTGATTCTGTGATAAATCACTGAAAATGACCTACTGCATATCCATCAAACATTCTGCAAAATCCTTCTATCTGTCCTTTTTAATGGCTACATACTATTCTACTGTGTACATACCACATTTATTTTATCCTTTCCAGCTTTGATGGGCAACATGGTTTGTACGATGTTTTGCATCGCGATTAGAGCTTAAAAAAACATACTCGTGCAAGTATCTTTTTGGTAAAATGATTTGAGTTTATCCAGTTATATTCTCGACAGGGGAAATACTGAGTCACATGGAAGGTCAATATCTTGTCCCTTTACAAACCACCACACTGTTTTCCAATGATGTTGCTCTACTTTTCAGTCTACGTGCAGTGTAGAAGCATTTATTTCTTCCCAAAGCCTTACCTGCATCTGTTATTGTTTGTTTTATTAATGATGGCCAGTCTTACAGGGGTATGTGGTATTTCAAAGTGGTTTCATTTGCATTTCTTTGATGATCAGTGAGGCTGAACAATTTTCATGTGTCTACTGGCTGCCTGTATCTCTTCTTATGAATAGTGTCCTATCACGTTATTTTGCACACGTTTCAAAGGGAAAGTTTGTCTGATTTTTCTGAATGTTAGAGTTTCTTTTAGATCCTAGATGTTTTGCCTTTTTGCAAATATATAGGTGGAGAATCGTTTTCCCCATTCTATTGACTGTATCCCTGGTCTTCTGATGGTTTCTTTTGTTTTGCAGAAGTATATTATTTGATGAGCTCCTACTTATCTACCTTACTCCTTAAGGCATGGGTATTTAGGTCACTGAAGAGGAATTAGTTTCCGGTTCCAGTTTCTCTAATAGTATCTCCTGCGTTTTTAAGATTATTATAATTTGGTGTTTTACGTTTAGGTCTTTGATCCATTTAGAGTTAATGTGTATGGTGATAGATATGGGTACTGTTTCAGTCTTGTTCATGTTGTCATCCTTTTCTGTGGACCATTTACTGAATATGTTCTCCATTAACCAAAGGGTCTTGGAAGTTTTTTCAAAGATGTGTTGGTTGAGAATTTGAGGATTTCATTCTCTGTCGTGATCCCATGAGCCTATGGACATATTGTTTTACCAATACTAGGCTGTGTTGAAAACTGTAAACATATAGTAGTTTGTAGTCTGGAACTGCTATAGCTCCTTTTTTTTTTTTCTTTTGATAAGATTCTGTTGGCTATTCGTGATTGTTTATGGTTTCTTATGAAATCTTTAATGCAATTTCCAGATCTGAGAAGAATGATTTTAACTTAACTGTTATTCCACTGAATCTTTAGATTGACTAAAAGGCTAATTTTTTTTTTTTTTTGAGTTGGAGTCTCACTCTGTCGCCCAGACTGGAGTGCAGTGGCCGCTCCCGGCCACCGCAGCCTCGACCTGCTGGGCTCCGGCGATCCTTCCGCCTCAACCTTCCAAGTAGCCGGAATTACAGGCGCGCGCTACCACGCCCAGCTGATTTTTTGATTTATTGTAGAGATGAGGTCTCGCTGCCCAGGCGGGTCTCAAACCCGCGGGCTCAGGCAATCCACTCACCTCAGCCTCCCAAAGGCGCGGGATTACAGGCTGAGCCACCGAGCCCGGCTTAAAAGGCTAATTTTTACCTTAGAAGTGGTAAGTAAAGTCACGGAAACAAGCATGTCAAATTGTCATTTATGACATCTGTCTCAGAACTTTGACATCATAATGGGAGGAACCTTGACGACTAAACAATCCTTGGCCTTCAAGCACTTGTGTACAGTGCTCTGACAAATGCGGTAGATATGATGGATTTCATTCCCAAGAAGTGAAGATAACCATGTGTTCAAATGGTGAGCGTATCCCAAAATTTCTCCAGGGATAAGTGACCATTCAAGAATCCTATCAACGTGGTAGTCTTTTTTTTTTTAAAAAAAAACAGTCTTTATTGAGAGGACTGAGATACTCCCAAATTGGGAGGGGACTTGAGGGGATTGCCCACAATGTAGTCTTTTATTATTATGATCACGGAGTCCTGTTGGAACTTGGTTATAACACAACCAAATAATATTTTAGCACTTTCTTTAGTTTAGAAACTTTTGGGTGTTTTACTATTGTGTAACAGCCTTTGACCAGCTTTTCCTACTGGATTTGAACATTGCTTTTTCCTAAG
>NW_007144390.1:0-3489 GCF_000164805.1 Carlito syrichta
CTAGTTAAGTTAGCTCGCTGGCCCAGCAGTTTAGCTAGGTAGTGAGGTAGTTAAGTCAGCTGGCAAGTCAGTGGGAAATGTAGGTAGGTAGCTAGATAAGTCAGCTGGCTTGCCATCAGGCTAGCTAGTTATATCAGCTAGTTAAGTCAGCTGGTTATATAGTTGTCTAGCTAAGAAGATAGCTAGTTAACTCTGCTGGCTAGCCAGCTAGCTACTTCGTTAAGTCAGCTAGTTAATTTAGCTGCCTAGGCTACTGGCTAGCTAGTTAGCTAAGCAATAAAGTCACCTGACTAGCCAGCTGGCCAGCTAGCTAAGTCAGCTTGTTTAGTCAGGTGGCTAATCAGTTGGCTGGATAGTTAAGTCACCTCATTAAATCAGTTGTCTAGCCAGCTGGCTATCTAGTTACAAAGCTTGTTACATGAGATGTGTAACCATCTGACTTGCTTGTTATTCCAGCTAGTTAAGTCAGCTGGGTATCTATGCAGCTATCTAGTTAAGTCAGCTTGATTTGCCAGCTACCTAGCTAGTTAAGTCAGCTAGTTAAGTCAGGTAGTTATATGACAGCTAGCTAGTTAGCTAGCAAGTTGAATCAGCTAGTTAAGTCAACTGGCTAGCTAGGTAGCTAGCTAGTTAAGTCAGCTATTTAAGTCAGCTGGGTAGCTAGTTAAGTCAGTTAGTTTAGTCACCTGGAGAGCCAGCTGCCAAGCAGGATAGCTAGCATTAAGTCAGCTGGCTAGCCAGCTGGCTAGCTAGTTAATTCACCTACTTTACTCAGCTCACTGACCAGCAGGATAGCTAGGTAGTTAGGTAGTTAAAACAGCTGCAAACCAGCGAGCTAAGTACGTATGTAGCTAGTTAAGTCAGCTGGCTAGCCATCTAGTTATGCCATCTAGTTAAGTCAGCTAGCTTTTCAGCTGTCTAGCTAGGTAGCTAACTAGTTAAGTCTGCTGGCTAGCCAGCTGTCCACTTTGTGAAGTCAGCTAGTTAAGTCAGCTTGCTAGCCTGCTGGCTAGCTATGTAGCTAGGCAATTAAGTCATCTGGCTAGACAGCTGGCTAGCTAGGTAGCTAGCTAGTTATGTCAGCTGTCTAGTTAGCTTGCTAGCTAGTTAAGTCCCCTAGTTAAGTCTGCTGACTAGACAGCTGGCTAACTAGGTCATTTGTTAGATAAGTCAGCTGGATACACAGCTGGTTAGCTCGAAAAGACACCTAGTTAATTCAGCTGGATTATCAGTTTACTAGCTATGCAGCAAGCAAGCTAAATCAACTGGCTAGATAGCAGGACAGCTAGTTAAGACAGCAAGTTAAGTCAGCTGGTTAGCCAGCTCTCTAGCTAGGTACTGACATAGTTAAGTATGTTGCATAGCCAGTTGGCTAGCTAATTACGTCAGCTAGTTAAGTCACTTGATATCCAGGTGGCTAGAGAGGTAGAGAGATTATTAAGTCAGCTGGCTAGCCTGCTTGCTAGCTCGGTATCTAGCTAGTAATGTCAGCTGGCTAGCCAGCTGGCTGGATAGTTAGTGACCTAGTTAAGTCATTTGGGTGGCCAGCTAGCTAGCTAATTTAGTCAGCTAGTTAAGTCAGCTGGCTATACAGGTGGCTAGAGAGCTAGAGCACTAGTTAAGTCTACTGGCAATCCAACTGGATATCAAGTTATGTCAGCTAGCTTCGTCACCTGGCTGGCAAGCTGCCTAGCTCGTTAATCAACTAGTTAAGTCAGGTGTCTAAACAGCTGGATAGCTGGTTAAGTCACCTCATAAAGACAGTTGACTAGCCATCTCCCTAGCTAGTTAAAAAGCTAGTTAATTCAGATTGCTAGACAGCAGGCTAGCTAGTTACTTCAGTGAGTTTAGCCAGCTGGTTAGGTAGGTAGCTAGCTAGTTAAGTCAGCTAGTTATGTCGGATTGCTAGTTTGTTAAGTCAGCTAGTTAAGATGGCTTTCCAGCAAGATATTTAGCTATGTAGCTAGCTAGTTATTTCAGCTAGTAAATTCAGCTGGTTAGCTAGGTAGCTAGCTAGTTAAGTCAGCTAGTTAACTCAGTTGGCTAGCTAATTAAGTCTGCAACTTAAATCAGCTGCCTAGCCAGCTGCCTAGCTGGGTATCTAGCTAGTTAAGTCAGCTGGCTAGCCAGGTGGCTACCTAGTTAATCATCTAGCTAACTCAGCTCACTAGCTAACTTGTTAACTAGGTAGCTAGGTAGTTATGTCAGCTGGTAAGACAGTGGGATACATAGGTAGCTATTTAGTTAAGTCAGCTGGCTAGACACCTGGCTAGCTAGAGGTGTCAGCTAGTTAATTCAGCAGGCTTTCCAGCTGGCTAACTAGTTATCAGCTAGTTGAGTCAGCTGGCTAGTCACCTGTCTAGCTGTTTAAGCCAGCAGTTAATTCTCGTGGCTAGCAAACTGGCTAGCTAGGTAGCTCGCTAGTTAAGTCACTAGTCTAGCTAGCTGACTAGCTGGTTAACTCAGCTAGTTAAATCAGCTCGATAGCCACCTGACTAGGTAGGTAGCTAGCTAATTAAGTCAGCTGGCTAGCCGGCTGGCTAGCCAGTTAAGTCAGCATGTTAAGTAAGCTGGCTAGACGGCTGGCTAGCTAAGTGACTAGCTAGTATAGCCAGTTGGCTAGCCAGATGTCTATCTAGTTAAGTCAGCTAGTTAAATCAGCCGGTTAGATGGCTGGCTAGCTATATGGCTGGCAAGTTAAGCTGCCTTGGTAGAAGGCTGTTCAGCTAGGTGGTCAGTTAGTTAAGCTGGCTGATTAGCTGACTTACCAGCAGAGTGTCTGGCTAGTTAAGCCAGCTGGCTATCTCAATGTCCAGCCTGCCAACTGGCTATTTTCACCTGTTGGCTAGCCAGATGGCCAGCCTGATAGCTAGCTAGCCGGTTGCCTAGCCAGCTAGCCAGCCAGGTAGCTAGCTAGTTAGTATAGGTTACTAGCCGTGTAGTCAACAAGGTAGCTAGCTAGTTAAGTCAGCTGGCTAGCCAGCTAGCCAGCCAACTATCTACTCAGCTAGTTAAGTCAGCTAGCTAGCCAGCTAAGTATTTAAGTGAGCTAGCAAATCAGCTATTAGGTACCTAGTTAAGTCAGCTAGCTAGTCAGGCTGCTAGTCAACTAGCTAGTTAAGTCAGCTAGCTAGTCATCTACCTAGTCAGCTAGAAAGTTAAGTCAGCTAGCAAATCAACTAGTTACTTTGCTAACTAGTCGGCTAGTAACTCAGCTAGCTGGTGAGCTAACTACTGGGCTCCCTTGCTTTCCATCAGGTCAGCTAACTAGTAGGCTTGCTCGCCTGCCAAACGGTCAGCAAACTAGTCAGCTCACATGCCAGCCAACAGGGCAAATAACTTGTCAGCTTGCTCGCAGGCCAACAGGTCTGCTAATTAGTTGGCTCTCTCGACAGCAGACTAGTTAAGTCAGCTCACTGGTTGGCTCATTAACCAGCCAACGAGTTATGGCAGCACATGTGTCGCCTCACTCACGAGCAGACTAGTTAA
>NW_007144391.1:0-831 GCF_000164805.1 Carlito syrichta
AGTCAGCTGGCAAGTCAGTGGGAAATGTAGGTAGGTAGCTAGATAAGTCAGCTGGCTTGCCATCGGGCTAGCTAGTTATGTCAGCTAGTTAAGTCAGCTGGTTATATAGTTGTCTAACTAAGAAGATAGCTAGTTAACTCTGCTGGCTAGCCAGCTAGCTACTTCGTTAAGTCAGCTAGTTAATTTAGCTGCCTAGGCTACTGGCTAGCTAGTTAGCTAAGCAATACAGTCACCTGACTAGCCAGCTGGCCAGCTAGCTAAGTCAGCTTGTTTAGTCAGGTGGCTAATCAGTTGGCTGGCTAGTTAAGTCACCTCATTAAATCAGTTGTCTAGCCAGCTGGCTATCTAGTTACAAAGCTTGTTACATGAGATGTGTAGCCATCTGACTCGCTTGTTATTCCAGCTAGTTAAGTCAGCTGGGTATCTATGCAGCTAGCTAGTTAAGTCAGCTTGATTTGCCAGCTACCTAGCTAGTTAAGTCAGCTAGTTAAGTCAGGTAGTTATATGACAGCTAGCTAGTTAGCTAGCAAGTTGAATCAGCTAGTTAAGTCAACTGGCTAGTTAGGTAGCTAGCTAGTTAAGTCAGCTATTTAAGTCAGCTGGGTAGCTAGTTAAGTCAGTTAGTTTAGTCACCTGGAGAGCCAGCTGCCAAGCAGGATAGCTAGCATTAAGTCAGCTGGCTAGCCAGCTGGCTAGCTAGTTAATTCACCTACTTTACTCAGCTCACTGACCAGCAGGATACCTAGGTAGTTAGGTAGTTAAAACAGCTTGCAAACCAGCGAGCTAAGTACGTATGTAGCTAGTTAAGTCAGCTGGCTAGCCATCTAGTGA